>NC_072418.2:64345000-64655625 GCF_028858775.2 Pan troglodytes
GATAACTTTGTAAGTATTTCCATGTTTATACAGATCATGGTGTAGATATTTCCATGTTTATACAGATCGTGGTGTTGATATTACCATGTTTATACATATAGCGGTGCAAATATTTCCACATTTATACAGATAGCGGTGTAGTTATTATCATGTTTATACAGATAGCGATGTAGATATTTCCATGTATCAACAGATGTCTGTGTATATATTTCCATGTTTAAACAGATGGCGGTGTAGATATTTCCTTGTTTATACAAATAGCGGTGTAGATATTTCCATGTTTATACAGATAGCGGTGTAGACATTTCCATGTATATACAGATGGCTGTGTAGATATTTCCATGTTTATACAGATGGATGTGTAGATATTTCCATGCTTATACAGATGACTTTGTAGGTATTTCCATGTTTATACAGATGGCGGTGTAGATATTTCCATGTTTATAGAAATAGCTGTGTAGATATTTCCATGTTTATACAGATAGCGGTGTAGTTATTTCCATGTCTACACAGATCGCAGTGTAGATATTTCCATGTATATACAGATCGCGGTGTAGATATTTCCATGTTTATACAGATCGCAGTGTAGATATTTCCATGTTTATACTGATAGCGGTGTAGATATTTCCATGTTTATACAGATAGCGCTGTAGATATTTCCATGTTTATACAGATGGCGGTGTAGATATTTCCATGTTTATAGAGATGGCGGTGTAGATATTTCCATGTTTATAGAGATAGCGGTGTATATATATCCATGTTCATAGAGATAGCAGTGAGGATATTTCCATGTTTATACAGATAGCAGTGTAGACATTTCCATTTTTATACAGATCGCGGTTTAGATATTTCATATTTATACAGATAGCTGTGTAGATATTTCCATGTTTATACAGATTGCAGTGTAGATATTTCCCTGTTTATTCAGATGACTGTGTAGATATTTCCATGTTTTTACAGATGGCAGTTTAGATATTTCAGTGTTTTTAGAGGTGGAGCTGTAGATATTTCCATGTTTATACAGATAACGGTGGAGATATTTCCATGTTTATACAGACAGCAGTGGAGATATTTCCATGTTTATACACATAGTGGTGTACATATTTCCATGGTTATAGAAACAGCGGTGTAGGTATTTCCATGTTTATACAGATAGCGGTGCAGATATTTCCATGTTTATACAGATAGCTGTGTCGATATTTCCATGTATATACAGATGGCTGTGTAGATATTTCCATGTTTATACACATGGCTGTGTAGATATTTCCATGTTTATACAGATGACTTTGTAGGTATTTCCATGTTTATATAGATGGCGGTGTAGGTATTTCCATGTTTATAGAGATAGCTGTGTAGATATTTCCATGTTTATACTGATCGCGGTGTAGATGTTTCCATGTTTATACAGACAGCAGTGGAGATATTTCCATGTTTATACACATAGCGGTGTACATATTTCCATGTTTATAGAGACAGCGGTGTAGGTATTTCCATGTTTATACAGGTAGCGGTGCAGATATTTCCATGTTTATTCAGATGTCTATGCAGATATT
This sequence comes from Pan troglodytes, assembly GCF_028858775.2. Taxonomy (NCBI): domain Eukaryota; kingdom Metazoa; phylum Chordata; class Mammalia; order Primates; family Hominidae; genus Pan; species Pan troglodytes. The sequence continues at coordinate 64,346,554 of NC_072418.2, forward strand.
TCCATATTTATACAGAGGGCTGTGTAGATATTTCCATGTTTATACAGATGGAAGTGTAGATATTTCCAAGTTCCTACACATGACTGTGTAGGTATTTCCATGTTTATACAGATGGCTTTGTAGATATTTCCATGTTTATAGAGATAGCGGTGTAGATATTTCCATGTTTATACAGATAGCGGTGTACATATTTCCATGTTTATACAGACCGCGGTGTAGATATTTCCATGTTTATACAGATAGCGGCGCAGATATTTCCATGTTGGTAGAGATGACGGTGTTGATATTTCCATCTATACACAGATGACCGTGTAGATATTTCCATGTTTATACAGATGGCGGCACAGATATTTCTATGGATATGTAGATGGCGGTGTAGATATTTGCATGTTTATACAGATAGCGGTGTAGTTATTTCCATGTTTATATAGATAGCGGTGTAGATATTTCCATGTATATGCACATAGCTCTGTAGATATTTCCATGTCTATACAGATAGCGGTGCAGATATTTCCATGTTTGTACAGATGGCGGTGTTGATATTTCCAGCTATACACAGATGACCGTGAAGATATTTCCATGTTTATACAGATGGCGGCGCAGATATTTCTATGTTTATGTAGATGGTGGTGTAGATATTTCCATGAATATACAGATAGCGCTGTACTTATTTCCATGTTTATTTAGAGAGCGGTGTAGATATTTCCATGGATGTACACATGGCTGTGTAGATATTTCCATGTTTATACAGACGGCAGTGAAGATATTTCCATGTTTATACAGATAACTGTGTAAGTATTTCCATGTTTATACAGAAGGCGGTGTAGATATTTCGATGTTTATAGAGATAGCAGTGGAGATATTTCCATGTTTATACAGATGCCTATGCAGATATTTCCATATTTATACAGAGGGCTGTGTAGATATTTCTATGTTTATACAGATGGCAGTGTAGGTATTTCCATGTTCCTACCCATGACTGTGTAGGTATTTCCACGTTTATACAGATGGCTTTGTAGATATTTCCATGTTTATAGAGGGAATGGTGCAGATATTTCCATATTTATACAGATAGCGGTGTATATATTTCCATGTTTATACAGATCGTGGTGTAGATATATCCATGTTTATACAGATACCGGTGTAGTTATTTCCATGTTTATACAGACCACAGTGTAGATATTTGCATGTTTATAGAGATTGCAGTGTAGATATTTCCATGTTTGTACAGATGGCGGTGTTGATGTTTCCATCTATACACAGATTGCCGTGTAGGTATTTCCATGTGTATACACATGGCATTGTAGATATTTCCATGTCTGCACAGATGACTGTATAGGTATTTCCATGTTTATACAGATGGCGTCGTAGATATTTCCATGTTTATAGAGATGGCGGTGTAGATATTTCCATGTTTATAGAGATAGCGGTGTAGATATATCCATCTTCATAGAGATAGCAGTGAGGATATTTCCATGTTTATACAGATTGCAGTGTAGATATTTCCACTTTTATAGAGATAGCGGTTTAGATATTTCATATTTATACAGATAGCGGTGTAGATATTTCCATGTTTATACAGACTGCGGTGTAGATATTTCCATGTTTACACAGAGTTCTCTGTAGATATTTCCATGTTTATACAGATGGCGGTGTAGATATTTCCATCTTTCTACAAATGGCAGTGTAGGTATTTCCATGTTTATAGAGATGGCGGTGTAGATATTTCCATGTTTATATAGATGGCAGTGTAGATATTTTCTTGTTTATGTAGATGGCATTGTAGATACCTCCATGTTTAAAGAGATGGCGGTGAGTATATTTCCATGTTGATGGAGATAGCGGTGTAGATATTTCCATGTTTCTACAGATGACTGTGCAGATATTTCCATGTTTGTACAGATGGCAGTGTAGATATTTCCATGTTCATACAGATAGCAGTGTAGATATTTTCATGTTTATACAGATTGCGGTGGAGATATGTCCATGTTTATACAGATAACAATGGAGATATTTCCATGTTTATACAGATCGCAGTGTAGATATTTCCATGTTTATACAGATAGCGGTGTAGGTATTTCCATGTTTATAGAGATGGCGGTGTAGATATTTCCATGTTTATAGAGATAGCGTTGTATATATATCCACGTTCATAGAGATAGCAGTGAGGATATTTCCATGTTTATACAGATAGCAGTGGAGATATTTCCATTTTTATAGAGATCGCGGTTTAGATACTTCATATTTATACAGATAGCGGTGTAGATATTTCCATGTTTATACAGATTGCAGTGTAGATATTTCCCTGTTTATTCAGATGACTGTGTAGATATTTCCATGTTTTTACAGATGGCAGTGTAGATATTTCAATGTTTATAGAGGTGGCGCTGTAGATATTTCCATGTTTATACAGATAACGGTGGAGATATTTCCATGTTTATACAGACAGCAGTGGAGATATTTCCATGTTTATACACATAGTGGTGTACATATTTCCATAGTTATAGAGACAGCGGTGAAGGTATTTCCATGTTTATACAGATAGCGGTGCAGATATTTCCATGTTCATACAGATGCCTATGCAGATATTTCCATATTTATACAGAGGGCTGTGTAGATATTTCTATGTTCATACTGATGGCAGTGTAGATATTTCCATGTTCCTACACATGACTGTGTAGGTATTTCCATGTTTATACAGATGGCTTTGTAGATATTTCCATGTTTATAGAGAGAGCAGTGCAGATATTTCCATTTTTCTACAGATAGCGGTGTATATATTTCCATGTTTATACAGATCGTGGTGTAGATATTTCCATGTTTATACAGATACCGGTGTAGTTGTTTCCATGTTTATACAGACCGCAGTGTAGATATTTGCATGTTCATAGAGATTGCAGTGTAGATATTTCCATGTTTGTACAGATGGCGGTGTTGATGTTTCCATCTATACACAGATTGCCGTGTAGGTATTTCCGTGTGTATACAGATGGCATTGTAGATATTTCCATGTTTATACAGATGGTGGTGTAGATATTTCCATGTTTACACAGATGACTGTATAGGTATTTCCTTGTTTATACAGATGGTGGTGTAGATATTTCCAAGTTTATAGAGATAGCGGTGTAGATATTTCCATATTTATACAGATAACGATGAAGAAGTTTCCATGTTTATACAGATAGCGGTGTAAATATTTCCATGTTTATACAGATCACGGTGTTGATATTTCCATGTTTATAGAGATAGCGGTGTAGATATTTCCATGTTTATACAGATAGCGGTGTAGATATTTCCATGTTTATACAGACCGCGGTGTAGATATTTCCATGTTTACACAGATAGCGTTGCAGATATTTCCATGTTTGTACAGATGGCGGTGTTGATATTTCCATCTATACACAGAAGACCGTGTAGATATTTCCATGTTTGTACAGGTGGCGGCGCAGATATTTCTATGGTTATGTAGATGGTGGTGTAGATATTTCCATGAATATACAGATAGCGCTGTACTTATTTCCATGTTTATTTAGAGAGCGGTGTAGATATTTCCATGGATGTACACATGGCTCTGTAGATATTTCCATGTTTATACAGACGGCAGTGTAGATATTTCCATGTTTATACAGATAACTTTGTAAGTATTTCCATGTTTATACAGAAGTCGGTGTAGATATTTCGATGTTTATAGAGATAGCAGTGGAGATATTTCCATGTTTATACAGATAGCGGTGTTGATATTTCCATGTTTATACTGATCACAGTGTAGATATTTCCATGTTTATAGAGATCGCGGTGTAGATATTTCCATGTTCATAGAGATAGCGGTGTTGATTTTTCCATGTTTATAGAGATAGCTGTGTGGATATTTCCATGTTTATAGAGATAGGGGTGTAGATATTTCCATGTTTATAGAGATGGCGATGTAGATATTTCCATGTTTATACAGATCACTGTGTAGATATTTCCATGTTTATACAGATCGCGGTGTTGATATTACCATGTTTATAGGGATAGCGGGGCAAATATTTCCACATTTATACACATAGCAGTGTAGTTATTAGCATGTTTATACAGATAGCGGTGTAGATATTTCCATGTATAAACAGATGTCTGTGTATATATTTCCATGTTTAAACAGGTGGCGGTGTAGATATTTCCTTGTTTATACAAATAGCGGTGTAGTTATTTCCATGTTTATACAGATAGCTGTGTCGATATTTCCATTTATATACAGATGGCTGTGTAGATATTTCCATGTTTATACACATGGCTGTGTAGATATTTCCATGTTTATACAGATGACTTTGTAGGTATTTCCATGTTTATACAGATGGCGGTGTAGGTATTTCCATGTTTATAGAGATAGCTGTGTAGATATTTCCATGTTTATAGAGATAGCGGTGTAGATATTTCCATGTTTATACAGATCGCGGTGTAGATGTTTCCATGTTTATACAGACAGCAGTGGAGATATTTCCATGTTTATACACATAGCGGTGTACATATTTCCATGTTTATAGAGACAGCGGTGTAGGTATTTCCATGTTTATACAGATAGCGGTGCAGATATTTCCATGTTTATACAGATGCCTATGCAGATATTTCCATATTTATACAGAGGGCTGTGTAGATATTTCCATGTTTATACTGATGGCAGTGTAGATATTTCCAAGTTCCTACACATGACTGTGTAGGTATTTCCATGTTTATACAGATGGCTTTGTAGATATTTCCATGTTTATAGAGATAGCGGTGTAGATATTTCCATGTTTATACAGATAGCGGTGTAGATATTTCCATGTTTGTAGAGATGACGGTGTTGATATTTCCATCTATACACAGATGACCGTGTAGATATTTCCATGTTTATACAGATGGCGGCACAGATATTTCTATGGATATGTAGATGGCGGTGTAGATATTTCCATTTATATGCACATAGCTGTGTAGATATTTCCATGTTTATACAGATGGCTGTGTAGATATTTCCATGTTTATATAGATGACTCTGTAGGTATTTCCATATTTATACAGATAGCGGTGTAGATATTTCTATGTTTATAGAGATAGCTGGGTAGATATTTACATGTTTATACAGATAGCGGTCTAGATATTTCCATGTTTATACTGATCGCGGTGTATATATTTCCATGTTTATACAGATCGCGGGGTGTAGATATTTCCATGTTTATACTGATAGCGTTGTAGATATTTCCATGTTTATACAGATGGCGTTGTAGATATTTCCATGTTTATAGAGATGGCGGTGTAGATATTTCCATGTTTATAGAGATAGCGGTGTAGATATATCCATGTTCATAGAGATAGCAGTGAGGATATTTCCATGTTTATACAGATAGCAGTGTAGATATTTCCACTTTTATAGAGATAACGGTTTAGATATTTCATATTTATACAGATAGCGGTGTAGATATTTCCATGTTTACACAGATAGCGTTGTAGATATTTCATTGTTTATAGAGATAGCGGTGTAGGTATTTCCGTGTTTAAAAGGTAGCGGTGGAAATATTTCCATGTTTATACAGATAGCGGTGTAAAAATTTCCATGCTTATACAGATAGCGGTGTAGTTATTTCCATGTTTACAGATAGCGGTGTAGATATTTCCATGTTTATAGAGACTGCGGTGTAGATATTTCCATCTTTGCACAGATTGCTGTGTAGATAATTCCATGTTTATACAGATTGCGGTGTAGTTATTTACATGTTGATACAGATAGCGGTGTAGATATTTCCATGTTTATACAGGTAGCGGTGTAGAAATTCCCAAGTTTATACAGATCGCTTTGTAGATATTTCCATCTTTCTACAGATGTCAGTGTAGATATTTCCAAGTTTATACAGATGTCTCTGTAGATATTTCCATGTTTATGCAGATGGTGATGTAGATATTTCCATGTTTTTAGAGATGGCGGTCTAGTTATTTCTATGTTTATAGAGATAGCGGTATAAATATTTCCATGTTTATAGAGATTGTGGTGTAAGTATTTTCATGTTTATAGAGATAGCGGTGTAGATATTTCCATGTTTATACAGATAACGGTGTTACTACTTCCATGTTTATACAAATAGCAGTGTAGATACTTCCATGTTTATACAGCTCGCGGTGTAGATATTTCCATCTTTACACAAATGGCAGTGGAGATATTTCCATGTTTATACAGATAGCGGTGTAGATATTTCCATGTCTATAGAGATAGCGGTGTAGTTATTTCCATATTTATACAGATTGCGGTGTAGATATTTCCATCTTTATACAGATGTCGGTGTAGATATTTCCATGTTTACACAGATTGCAGTGAAGTTATTTCCATGTTTATACAGATAGTGGTGTAGATATTTCTATGTTTATACAGATGGCGGTGTAGATACTTCCATGTTTCTGAAGATGGCGGAGTAGATATTTTCATGTTTATAGAGATGGAGGTGTAGATATTTCCATGTATAAAGAGATAGCAGTGTAGATATTTTCATGTTTATAGAGAAAGCGGTGTAGCTATTTCCATGTTTATACAGATGGCAGTGTAGATATTTCCATGTTTATACAGATATCGGTGTATATATTTCCATGTTTACAGAGATAGCGGTATAGGTATTTCCATCTTTGCACAGATTGCGGTGTAGGTATTGCCAAATTTATACAGATAGCGGTGTAGATATTTCCAAGTTTATACAGATAGCTGTGTAGATATTTCCATGTTTACAGAGATAGCATTGTTGATATTTCCATGTTTATACAGATTGCGGTGTAGTTATTTCCATGTTGATACAGATAGCGGTGTAGATATTTCCATGTTTATACAGGTAGCGATGTAGAAATTCCCATGTTGATACAGATCGCTTTGTAGACATTTCTATCTTTCTACAGATATCAGTGTAGATATTTCCAAGTTTATACATATGGCAGTGTAGATATTTCCATGTTTATACAGATGTCTGTGTAGATACTTCCATGTTTATGTAGATGGCGGTGTAGATATTTCCATGTTTATAGAGATGGCGGTGTAGTTATTTCTATGTTTATAGAGATAGCGGTGTAAATATCTCCATGTTTATAGAGATGGTGGTGTAAGTATTTTCAGGTTTATAGAGATAGCGGTGTAGATATTTCCATGTTTATACAGATAGAGGTGTAGTTATTTCCATGTTTATACAGATTGCGGTGTAGGTATTTCCATGTTTCTACAGATGGCGGTGTAGATATTTCCTTGTTTATACAGACAGCGGTGTAGATATTTCCATGTTTATACAGGTAGCGGTGTAGATATTTCCAAGTTTACAGACATAGCGGTGTAGTTATTTCCATCTTTGCACAGATTGCCGTGTAGATATTTCCATGTTTACGCAGATAGCAGTGTATATATTTCCAAGTTTACACAGATAGCTGTGTAGATATTTCCATGTTTACACACATACCGTGGTAGATATTTCCATGTTTATACAGATTGCGGTGTAGATATGTCCATGAATATACAGATAGCGGTGTAGATATTTTCATGTTTATACAGATAGCGGTGGAGATATTTCCATGTTTATAGAGACTGCGGTATAGATATTTCCATGTTTATACAGATAGCATTGTAGATATTTCCATGTTTACAGAGATAGCAGTGTAGATATTTCCATCTTTGCACAGATTGCTGTGTAGATATTTCCATTTTTACACAGATAGCTGTGTAGATATTTCCAAGTTTACACAGATAACTGTGTAGATATTTCCATGCTTACACAGATAGCATTGTATATATTTTCATGTTTATACAGATCGTGGTGTAGATATTTCCATGTTTATAGAGATACCGGTGTAGATATTTCCATGTTTATACAGACCGCAGTGTAGATATTTCCATTTTTATAGAGATAGCAGTGTAGATATTTCCATGTTTGTAAAGATGGCGGTGTTGATGTTTCCATCTATACACAGATTGCCGTGTAGCTATTTCCATGTGTACACAGATGGCATTGTAGATATTTCCATGTTGATACAGATGGTGGTGTAGATATTTCCATGTTTACACAGATGACTGCATAGGTATTTCCATGTTTATACAGATGGTGGTGTAGATATTTCCATGTTTATAGAGATAGCAGTGTAGATATTTCCATATTTATAAAGATAACAGTGTAGAAATTTCCATGTTTATACAGATAGCGGTGTAAATATTTCCATGTTTATACAGATCACCGTGTAGATATTTCCATGTTTATAGAGATAGCGGTGTAGATATTTCCATGTTTATACAGATAGCGGTGTAGGTATTTCCATGTTTATACAGATAGCGGTGCAGATATTTCCACCTTTATACAGATAGCGGTGTGTGTATATCCATGTTTATTCAGATAGCGGTGTGGGTATTTCCATGTTTATACAGATAGCGGTATAGATATTTCCATGTTAATATAGATAACTGTCTAGATATTTCCATGTTTATACAGCTTTCCGTATAGATATTTCCATGTTTATACAGCTTTCCGTGTAGATATTTCCATGTTTATACAGATAGCTGTGTAGATATTTCCATGTTTATACAGACAGCAATGTAGATATTTCTATGTTTATAGAGATAGCGGTGTAGATATTTTCATGTTCATACAAACAACAGTGTAGATATTTACATGTTTATGGAGATAGCGGTGTAGATATTTCCAATTTTATAGACATAGCGGTGTAAATATTTCCAACTTTTTACAGATAGCGGTGTAAATATTTCCATGATTATACAGATAGCGGTGTAAATATTTTCATGTTTATAGACATAGCGGTGTAGATATTTCCACGTTTATACAGATAGTGGTGTAGATATTTCCCCGTGTATACAGATAGCGTTGTAGATATTTCCACGTTTATACAGATAGCGGTGAATATATTTCCACTTTTATACAGATTGCGGTGTAGAAATTTCCAAGTTTATACACATAGCTGTGCAGATATTTCCACGTTTATACACATACCGGTGTAGATATTTCCATGTTTATACAGATAGCGGTGTAGATATTTCCACGTTTGTAGATATAGCGATGTAGATATTTCCACGTCTATACAGATAGCGGTGTAGGTATTTCCACATTAATACAGATAACGGTGTAGATATTTCCAGGTTTATAGAGACAGCGGTGTAGATATTTCCATGTTTCTACATTTAGCGGTGTAGATATTTCCATGTTTATAGAGACAGCGGTGTAGATATTTCCATGTTTATACAGATAGCGGTGTAGATATTTCCATGTTTATACAGTCAGTGGTGTAGATATTTCCATGTTTAAATAGATAGCCGTGTATATATTTCCATGTTTATACAGACAGCGGTGTAGATATTTCCATGTTTTACAGATAGTGGTGTAGATATTTCCATGTTTATAGAGATAGCGGTGTAGATATTTACATGTTTATAGAGATAGCTTTGTAAATATTTCCATGTTTATACAGATAGCGGTGTAAGTATTTCCATGTTTATAGAGATAGCGGTGTAGATATTTCCATGTTTATACAGATAGCGGTGTAGATATTTCCACATTAATACTTATAGCCGTGTAGATATTTCCAGGTTTATAGAGTTAGCCGTGTAGATGTTCCCACGTTTGTAGAGATAGCGGTGTATATATTTCCATGTTTTTAGAGATAGCGGTGTGTATATTTCCACATTTATAGACATAGCGGTGTAGATATTTCCATGTTTCTAGAGACAGCGGTGTAGATATTTCCATGTTCATAGAGATAGCGGTGTAGATATTTCCATGTTTATAGAGACAGTAATGTAGATATTTGCGTGTTTATAGATATAGCATTGTAGATATTTCCATGTTTATAGAGACAGCGGTGTAGATATTTCCATGTTTATACAGATAGAGGTGTAGATATTTCCATGTTTATAGAGACAGCAGTGTAGATATTTCCATTTTTATACAGATAGCGGTGTAGATATTTCCATGTTTATAGAGATAGCGGTGTAGATATTTCCATGTTTATAGAGATAGCGGTGTAGATATTTCCATGTTTATAGAGACGGCGGTGTAAATAGTTTCATGTTGATACAGATAGCGTTGGAAATGTTTACACATTTACAGAGATAGCGGTGTAGATATTTCCACGTTTACAGAGATTTTATGAAAAGTTATTTTATGAAGACCAAACAAGTCATTGGGGTACCTACCTTATGGCATTTTTTACATTGAGACTGTTAAAAATACCCCTACCCTAACCAAAACCCTGACATATAGAGCCAGGAAAGGCCATGCAATAAAGGATTCTTGGGCTTGTATGCCTGATAACAAAAACTTATCACAGAAGACTGCAAAAAACACAATCTTGCACAAAGCCCATTGCAACTTTGCACACAACAATGCTTTTGAAGGATATTTGCCCAACAACTGCCTGTCCAACCTCTGCCTGGCATCACCTTTGTTATTGATCTTTGTAGCCAAGGATAGTCATTTCCAAATGATCATAAAATCTTCCTCATTTTTTCTTTTGTCTTCCTTTACCTCCTTGAATATGCATATAGTTTACTCTGGCTTGCCTGTTTCTATTGCAAGGCTCTGTTTCCAAACGAATATCTTTTTCTTGTGGAGAGCCTCTCTCTGTTTGTTATTTAGGTTGATAAGAGAAATGTGAACATTTGTGAGCTCAGGTAAAAGGCCTTAGTCTACAGTGAAACTTTTTTGCACCCTTAGATGCTTACTTCCACTACAACTTGCAGGTGGGCCTTGAAAAGTTCTTGGAATAAGTTTGAGCTTTGGTCTTCTCCGATTCATTTAGCATAGATTCTCAAAATGTGGTCCCTGGACCCACAGCATCAGCATCACCTGGAGATTGTTAGAAATGCAAATCATCGGGCCTCATTCCAGACCCTCAGCTGGAAACTCTAGGGGCATGGCCAGACCCTCTGTAGCTGAACAAGCCATCCAGGTGGTTTTGATGCAGCTAAAGTTTTGGAACAACTAATGTAGCCCCATGTGTAAAACTTGCCTCTACAGGCCTCCCTAGCTGGTAAGCTGCTAGCATTTTTTGTTTGTTTGTTTCTTTGTTTTGATACAGGGTCTTGCTCTGTTGACCAGATCGTGACCTCCTGGGTTCAAGCGAGGACTCAGCCTCCTGAGTAGCCGGGACTACAGGTATGTGCCACCACCATGCCCAACTACTTTTTGTATTTTTTTTTTGTAGGGATGGGGTTTTAGCCCAGGCTAGTCTCAAACTCCTGGACTCAAGCCATCTGCCCACTTTGGCCTCACCAAATGCTGGGATTATAGGCATGGGCCACCACTCCTGGCCCAAAGTTCATATTTTAACTACTAACCTAAATTATTTTAAAAACAAAATTCTCCTTGGACTCAAACCAGGTCAGAGTGACATGATCATGTGCCTGTTTTGTGCAGGGTGAAGTGAGATTATTATCTAGGAAATAGCTGAAATGTCCTGAGGGTGACAAAGAGGAGCTGTGTTTTCAGCCAAATATCAGAACCAGGGCCACTGCCTGCCGCTGAACCCCAGCGGGGACCCCTACTTTGTGTTTATCTGTGGTGGCTACACTTGCCCACCTGGGTGGGAACCCCGAGAATGACTCCAGACTTTTCCAGGGACTGCATGCCAGGGTATTTTTACAATTTATGTGTAGACTTTGTTCGGGTGGAAAAGTTATTTTATGAAGACGAAACAAGCAATTGGGGTACCTACCTTATGGCATTTTTTACATTGAGAGTGTTAAAAATACCCCTCCCCTAACCAAAACCCTGACAAATAGAGCCAGGGAAGGCCATGCAATAAAGGATTCTTGGGCTTGTATGCCTGATAACAAAAACTTATCACAGAAGCCTGCAAAAAACACAATCTTGCACAAAGCCCATTGCAACTTTGCACACAACAATGCTTCTGAAGGATATTTGCCCAACAACTGCCTGTCTAACCTGGGCCTGGCATCACCTTTGTTATTGATCTTTGTAGCCAAGGATAATCATTTCCAAATGATCATATAATCTTCCTCATTTTTCTTTTGTCTTCCTTTACCTCCGTGAATATGCATATAGTTTACTCTGGCTTGCCTGTTTCTATTGCAAGGCTCTGTTTCCAAACGAATATCTTTTTCTTGTGGAGAGCCTCTCTCTGTTTGTTATTTAGGTTGATAAGAGAAATGTGAACATTTGAGAGCTCAGGTAAAAGGCCTTAGTCTACAGTGAAACTTTTTTGCACCCTTAGATGCTTACTTCCACTACAACTTGCAGGTGGGCCTTGAAAAGTTCTTGGAATAAGTTTGAGCTTTGGTCTTCTCCGATTCATTTAGCATAGATTCTCAAAATGTGGTCCCTGGACCCACAGCATCAGCATCACCTGGAGATTGTTAGAAATGCAAATCATCAGGCCTCATTCCAGACCCTCAGCTGGAAACTCTAGGGGCATGGCCAGACCCTCTGTAGCTGAACAAGCCATCCAGGTGGTTTTGATGCAGCTAAAGTTCTGGAACAACTAATGTAGCCCCATTTGGAAAACTTGGCTCTACAGGCCTCCCTAGCTGGTAAGCTGCTAGCATTTTTTGTTTGCTTGTTTGTTTGTTTTGATACAGGGTCTTGCTCTGTTGACCAGACCGTGACCTCCTGGGTTGAAGTGAGGACTCAGCCTCCTGAGTAGCCGGGACTACAGGTATGTGCCACCACCATGCCCAACTACTTTTTGTATTTTTTTTTTTTTTTGTAGAGATGGGGTTTTAGCCCAGGCTAAACTCAAACTCCTGGACTCAAGCAATCTGCCCACTTTGGCCTCACGAACTGCTGGGATTATAGGCATGAGCCACTGTGCCCGGCCCTGCCAGCTTTGTATAAGCTGAGGAGTTTTTAAAAATACCTAGACTCAGGGCAAACCCCAGACACTTAAGTCAGATTCTCTGGGAGGTGAAGCCCAGGCACTGGTATTTTTAAAGTCTCTACAGATGGTTCTAATGTGCTGCTAAGTTAGAGAACCGCTGATCTAGACCAGGCCTTTTCAAACTTAATGTGCACGTGAATTACCTGGACCTTGTTAAAATGCAGATTCAGTCTGCATAGGCCTGGGGTGGAGCCTGAGCTTCTGCATTTTTAACAAGTCTCTAGAGGATGCTGCTGCATCTGGGCTGCTAACTACACTTGGAGATAGGAGGTTCTGGAGAGCAGAGGAAAGAGCATGAACCATAACCTAGGGGCTGGTAGTCCTGACTTCCGAGCCAAGGTTTGCCTTTATGTGGCTGGCAACTTGCTTGGACTCCTACCTCAATTCTTTGGGCCCAAGGTTTGTCCTGCCTCAGAAGGATGTCAAGAAAATTGAGTGAGTAATGCAGAATTGTTTCTTAAAGTGTGTGCAGATGCTCCATGAATTTAGAGAGTATGTGGATGCACATTAGTACATTTTAATAGTTGTGACCATCTTGTTATGAGTACTTAGAACAAGTAATAATGGCTTTTGATGTATAGTAGTAAGAAAGCTTCCTTTTAAAAGGCGTGTATTTAAGTTTCAAAAGTGGGTCTATTTAAAAATATATGAAATAAATAACAGTAGAGGTAATTGACAGATCAAAATTAGGAAGGCAGGATGAGAATGACTCAAGTTTGGGAAATGCTGAGAAAGCGGATGCTCAAGGGCTATGAAAACTTAAAAAAATAGGTAGCACTTGATTTTGATTGGCTGAATGAGATGATGTGCTTGATTATTTATGGGGTTGGCATTTGGCAACATGCACTGGGTGGCTGGGATCACTGTTTATTAAAAAATATTTGAGTCTCCACTTTGCACTAGATACTCTTTTAGTCTCTTGGAAAAGGGATTGGGGGGCAGGCAGGATAAAAACAAATCATTTATGCCCACAAGAAAATTGCAGGAAGATAAAAGTCATGAAATAAACTCTATGCTTCTAATTTAATATTTTTTATAGATTATGAGAAAAAAGTTTTGCTCACTATCAGCTAGGAAAGCTGTCTTAGCACAACCATTCATTCTTGCACAAATCAAAATCAAGACGAGCCAGATTTAATTTAATATTTTTTCACAGATTATGAGAAAAAAGTTCTAATTTAATTTTTTTATAGATTATGAGAAAAAAGTTTCGCTCTCTATCAGCTAGGAAAGCTGTCTTAGCACAACCATTCATTCTTGCACAAATCAAAATCAAGATGAGCCAGAAGGCTCCATTCTGACAGCTTCTAATGGAGAAGCTACATTTACTGGACATGGGGAAAGTTGCTGGGCTCTAAGGACTGTGCATTTCTTGAACTAGATAAATGGTCTTGGTGTAGCATAATACCAAAACTTCTTGTCGCAGCCTGTAAGGACAGAACTCAATCAGCCTGAAAAGGAAGTCAGTGACTCCGACTCAACACAGGAATGTTCTGTGATTCCTAAAGAAGGATGTAGGAGTGTGGCACAATTCAACCACAGTCTGTGGCCCTGTGCCTCTGCCTTGACATGAGTGGGATTTCCCAGCTGGTCATTTTCTTCTTATCTAAGACATTGGGAACAAATTACTTGACCTCCTCTGGGCTTCAGTACTCCCACTCATCAAATTAGAGGACTGGGCAGTCGCTAGGCTCTCTTTAGGCATCATATTTTAGTTTCTGTGATTTTAAATTTGAGAAGGGGTGTCTAAGGGAGAATACATAGGGGAGGGGGAAAGGCTTATTAAAAGTGTAGTTAGACACTGAATTTTTAAGAATTGCATTTTGTAATAATACCTTTATCTAATCAGGACTGACAATCTTACCTGATGACAGCACATGGAGGAATGGCTGCATTCAAAAATAAAAATGAAATAAAACAAGACCTTATTTGAACTTAGCAATAATGCTGATTCCTCTTTTTGATTTGAGGAGGTTATAGCTGTTGTAAATGCTTGAATTGGGTCTGCCCAGGCAAAACAGAGTCAAGAGTCCATGTCGGATGAATTTTAACAATGTAGACAATAGAAAGGGTTGCTTAAACTGCCCCTCTTTTACCAAAACACATTTACAAATGAAAGAACAACACTTCCATTTTTTAAAAACATTTTTTGAGATGAAGTCTTGCTTTGTCACCCAGAGTGGAGTGCAGTGGTGCGATCTTGGCTCACTGCAAACTTTGCCTCCCGGGTTCAATTGATTCTCCTGCCTCATCCTCCTGAGTAGCTGGGACTACAGGCTCCCACCACCATTCCTAGCTAATTTTTGTATTTTTAGTAGAGACAGGGTTTCACCATGTTGGCCAGGCTGGTCTCGAACTCCTGACCCCAGGTGATCTGCCGACCTCGGCCTCTGAAAATGCTGGGATTACAGGCGTGAGCCAACAGGCGTGGCCAAAAAATTTCCATTTTTAATTGCAGGGTCTGGGGAATTAAAATGCATCCGTAATTTCTTGCATCTCTCCGCTCGGGCTTGCATGAATGCAGAGGGATGGGGAGGACTTCTTGAGGCAAGCATCCACCTCTTGTCGCCTGCCATCTGGAGAGAGAGGGCTGTGATTTATCTCACTTTAATCAGGAAGGACCCGATGGGTGGATGGAGAGGTCTGACGGCTTTGTTGCTCCATGTGGGAAAGAAACGGACAGAGTGAATTTGTGTATGATCCCTAAGGAGAAAGCGTCTTTGTGCTCTATTTCATTTTGACCTGGAGCCCCTGAAAGCAAGCTAGTTACAAGTTGAAATAGGCCATTTCTAAAGTGTGATTTTGTTTGTGTATGAGCCTTGATTACAAAGGGGAAAAAAACCCGCTTAATTTACATACACCACATGTAGCGCAGGATCCCCTGGGCTGTCTTTTCAGGTATCAGGAAACTTTGATGAAAGTCGCTTGCCTCATCTAGGACTCATTTGATATTGTTTAGCAGAGCCTGGTATTAACATTTCCTTCCAACTGTTTACTGGAATCTGTGTGTTCCCTTCAAGTGATGCATACTAGGTGCACAGGCTTCCTGCCACTGTCATCCTAATCTTTCCATGCAGACAGGAGCAGAGGGGAGAGCGCTGAGCCAGGCCCCAGCTTGCTTTTCTTTCCTGACACAGCCCGGCTCCGCTGCACTTCTCAGCTCTTGCTCTAGGTGGTGCTGTTTGACCATTTTCTTCATGTGACCCAACACTCGGTAATATAAATTCATTCGGAGGATGACCTGATATCAAAAAAATTCCTTTTGATTAGTAGAATCAACTTGTTCCTTCACACGATACTCTTTCCACTGAGACACATGGAGACAATTCTGACTCCAGGTTTGCAACCTTGAGATTTCTCTCAGATGCAATAAAAAAAAAAACAAAAAAGCATTTTGAGTGGCACAGTGATGCCTAGTGCATGATCATGTTTGTCTGCTCAAACATTAAAGGGAAACTTGTGGGTTTGAGGATGCCCAGCAGCACGACAGCTGCCAATGTAAATGAGCCGTATAGAGAGAGAGGGGGCGGGAGGGGACTACAAACTTCAGAATATGAGCTGTTCGTTTATAAGTTAAAAAAAAAAAAAGTCAAAAGGGAGCCCAGGATGGTGCAAGAAAGAGGAGAAAGGAAGATTTTCCTTGCAGCTAATCAGGAGAGTTCATAAGGGCTGATTACATGAGTGGAAGCCTTAAGTTCATTTTTTTAAAAAAATGTGAAAATTTGCATGTATGTATGTATGTATGTATGTATGTATGTATAGCTTCGTGTATTACCATTATTATTGCAATCAGCAAATGGATTTACTTCCTTTATCTCATGGGCTCCTTCCCACTCACTTCTGGCAGCACATTTTCCTTTCTCCTTCATCCCAGAACATCAAAGAACAGATGCGATTCCTAACCCTGGCTCCAGGGGACTTTATACATTGTAAACAGTGCACCTCTAACGTGGTTCACCGCTTAGAGAACGTGTGTCCCATTTTAAAACTGTGACTCCTTTATATTTTGCAGTGCTTATTTTAATAAGAGACATTGGACTTGTGACATATTTTTCATGGAGGAGTGAGCTTAATGGTTGAAAGTAATCGATAAACTTGTTTTTCGTCTGATGCCATCAGCCAAGATCCTATGGCAATAGTAAGAGGATGACACTGGGCTGGCACCCCCTCCATAACATATTTGGACCATGTTTTCCCCCCAGAATGCACATGCAATAGCTTTGGTTTGGTAAGAGAGAGATGGTGTACTTGGTTTCCTTCTGTCACACTTTTGGTGAAATGAATTAGACTTTTAAATCAGGAAATTCAGTGAGATGAGTTAGATTTTTACACAAGAGCAGTGGAGGACTTCCAGCTGGTTGGGGGAATGATATGGAAATATCTTGCTAAATCAGGGTCTGGTGGAATGCTGCTCCCCTTGCAGGCTCCTCTTCACAGGGAGCAATCTGTGGGTTGCTTATAGAACAGAGCGAGCAGGAGGCATAGCATGGTCTTGCTCAGGGGAAGACCCGGTGTTCAGATGTTTGTCATTAGGAACTGGGTGTGGGCTTTTTCAAGTTAAACTGAAGCAGCAGTTCTATTAGGAAGAGCCTCCCAGATCAGCATCTTCTGTTTCTGGATACTCTCCGTTTGAAAAGCCAGATTTCAGCAAAAAGCTTTGCTAATGGTGAAATTGCACAACTGAAACCCTATGGGAGCAATGGGAAAGATGGAGAAAGAGGTGGTTATATCATGTACTTCAACAGTTTATTTAGAGGCTGTTGACGTTAGAATAACAAGCCAAGACAAACAAAAATACTCATTTTGGATGAAAATATTGTCTTTTCATGTTATTATAGATAGCTGAGTCCTAAGACTTCTACAGAAACACATTTTCCTAATGAGTGGCTGATTTTTCTGGTTGTGCAAGTAATGTCCAAATTATTGTACAAATTTTTGGCTCAGGAGCAAACATTGTATTGCATATTGAGCTAATCACTTGCCCTTTCTAAGGTAAGCCCTTACCTCTGCTTTCCCTTCATCTTGTCATTTCTGTTTGTTGGGTACAGGTTTCCTGTTGGTTCTTTCTGTTGGCTCTGATGTAACATGAATGAAGTTCTTAACATCCTTTCAGACATGTTTCAAACACAACTTAGCTCATTGTTTCTGAGTTCATATAGAGGTTTTCTTGCCCCTGAGACTTTCGTGTCAGACAGCTGGATGTTGCTGTGTTCAAGGCTCTATCTGTTGATTTTGTATCCTACAACTTTACTGATTTCACCTATCAGTTCAGTTCTAACAGTTTTCAAATTTTATTTATTTGTTTTTGTTTTTTAAATATTGTATGTTTCATTTTAGAGTCAGGAGGGTAGATGTACAGGTTTCTTAAACAGGTATATTGCATAGTGCTGAGGTTTGGGCTTCTAATGATCCCACCACCCAAGCAGTGAGCATAGTAATCGATAGGTAGTTTTTCAACCCTTGCTCCCACCATCCTTCCCTCCCACCTTTGGAGTCCCCCAGTGTCTATTGTTCCCTTCTTTGTGTTGAGTTCTAACCTTTTTTTAGTGAAGTTTGTAGGGTTTTCTATATATAACAAGATCATGCCGTCAGTAGAGACAGTTTCACTTCTTCCTTTCCTATTAGGATGCCTTTTATTTCTTTCTTTTGCCTAATTACCCTGAGAAGTGGTGTCTGTGGGCATCCTTGTCTTGTTCCTGATGGTAGAGGAAAAGTTTCAACTTTTCACCATTGATCATGGTGTTAGCTATGGGTTTGTCATATATGGCCTTTATTTTGTTGGGGTACAGTCCCTCAATACGTGATCTGTTGGGTTTTTTTTTTTCACCATGAAAGGGTTTCGAATTTTGTCAAAAACTTTTTCTATATCTATTGTGATGGCCATATAGTTTCTAACCTTTATTTTTCTAATATGGTATATTATATGTATTGATTTGCTTATGTTGAACCATGACATGATCATGGTGAATGATTCTTTCAATGTGCTATTGAATTTGGTTTGCTAGGATTTTGTTGAGGATTTTTGCATCTATGTAGATCAAGGATATTGGCCTGTCATTTTCCTTTCTTGTAGTGTTCTTGTCTGGCTTTGGAATCAGGGTAATGCTGGCCCTGTAAGATGAGTTTGGAAGTATTCCCTCCACTTCAGCTTTTTGGAAGAGTTTGAGAAGGACTGGTATTAGTTCTTCTTAAAATATTTGGTAGAATTAATCTGGGAAGCCATCTGGTTTTGGGTTTTTGATTGATAGGAGACATTTTCTTACGGATTCAACCTCCTTGCTTGCTATTAGTCTGTTCAGATTTTTAAATTTCTTCATGAGTCAATCTTGGTAGGTTTTATGTGTCTGGGAATTTATCCATTTCTTCTAGATGATCCAATTAGTTAGTGTGTAATTATACCTAGCAGTTTCTTAGGATCCTTTGTATTTCTGTGATATTGGCTATGATGTTTCATCTTTCATTTCTGATTTTATGCTCTATTGAAAACATGAGGCATAGCAGGTAGGGGGCACTGGTCAGGACTTGGGGTATAAACTGGCAGATGTTAAGGTGGGTGATTCTGGTTAACTCAGAAACTCCGAAGTCCCGTGTGGTAGAATTAACTGCCTGTACTCACCTAGTAATGTATATCCTTGGTCAAAAAAGATCCAGCTGAGAATGTTGGATGAAGGGACCAAATCAATATTCATCATTATATTGAAAACAAGTCAGATTGGCTGTGGTCTTTTGACAGCAGGTCAGTGGCTAAGTCTATTTGAACAAAGTTAGGGCAGGTTCAAGGGAGAATCCTGAGATCGGTATTCTTTGTTCCATACAAACTTGCCTTTCAGTTTCTTCTCCCCATGCCTCCAGGATGTCCCTGCACGGCCCGTAGGGCCCCCTCCTTCAGTACCTTGCCTTACGAAGGGGAGAAAATGAGTTTTCCAATGTTAGCATATATTTAGCCTTCCAAAATTTTCTATTTCTATTTTAGGGGAGCTCTAGGAAAACAGCAGATTACTCTAAATCCCCAGGTAAAAATCTGAAATGGTGGAATTTCATATGACCAGGAGACATATTTTGGGGCAAGTGGGCTTTTCACAATCACTTGGACATGAAGGCATCTGCTTCTTCTATGCCTAAAATAGTCCTTCAATGTAGTAGTTTAATTCCTCTTCCTCTTTTTCAAATTTCAAGACAATACATGTAGTGACTGAACAATTTGGATCCAAGTTTCACTATTTAACTGCCAGTGTGACCTTGGGCGAGTCACTTAATCTTTTCAAGGCTCAATTTCATCATGTAAAGTAGAAGTACAAACAATCCCTGACTTAGAATATTTTGACTTATGATTTTTCAACTTTAAGATAGTTTGAAAGCAATACACATTCAGCAGAAGCTGTACTTTGAGTACTCATACAACCATTCTGTTTTCCACTTTCAGTACAGTATTCATTATATTACATGAGATATTCAAAGCCCACTTTATTATAAAATGGGCTTTCTGTTAGATGATTTTGCCTAACTGTAGGTTAATGTGAGTGTTTAAGGTAGGCCGAGCTAAGCTATGATGTTTAGTAGGTTAAGTGTATTAAATGCATTTTCAGCTTACAATATTTTCATAAGTTTATTGTAATATAACCCCATTGTAAATTGAGGGGTATTTGTAATAATGATATCTCTTCAAGGAGACTTTGTGAGCCTCTCATAGGAAAATGCATACACAGATGCATATAAATATATAATCTTTCTTTTCCATACATATGATATTCTTTAAGGATATTCAAAAATCTGGAAACAGTTGCCTCCAGGGAGATAAATGGTAGTGGGTTGGGAAACTTTTAACTGTATACGCTTTTGTACCTTTTGCATTTTGAATCAGATGAATGTATAATCTACATAAAATATTAAGATTAAAACATCACCGAATAACTTATCAGGAGTTTGGTGAACATAAGGGAAGGCCTCCTATGGTGGCTGTATTTTATTCAGTGTTGGTCACTGTTGGGCACTTCATAGAGCTTATTTCATTTCATCCTTACAAGCGCCGTAGGAGGAAGGGGCCCCAGAGGGATTCATGGTTAGAATAGCAGAGTAGGAGCATTTGGCAGCTATATTCTGTGTAGGTGATAACTTTAAAGATATTTCTGTTATAAAATGTTTCAAACATACAAAAAATATAGAGAAGCAGTTTTCTATAGTTATTAAATATTCTTAATGGGTAGTCACAGAAATTATCATCCAAAGTGGGATATTCTTGAGAGAAAAAGGAGGTTCTATTTATAATTATGGTGGGATAACAAACTTAAGATGAACAGCTCTGGACAAACTGGGTTGTATGGTTCCTGGAAAACAAGGATTACTGTAAATGTGAGTCTCGCCTTGTGCTTCTCTCTGTCCCACCAAGAAAATATGATCTTGATACAGATGTTCATTGTGTCAAGGCAACCGTGGCAACCATGATCTAGATACACTGTTCAAGTTTTATGCTGATCCTACATATATATGTCTCAGGAACTTTCCAGAGTTTCCTTTGAGTGCTTCTAAATTTTGCATAAATGGTATGTTGTCCCTTGTCTCTTTTTAAAACCAGTAAGCCATTTTCCCTTCTTTTCCTGGAAAATTAAAGGAACAAAGACCAGGAAATAACACTGTATTAGCTAAGGTTCTGTTGATTGAAAGCAACAGAACCTAATTCTGGCTAGCTTAAACCATGCTAGGATTTAATGAAGAATACTGCAGAATCTTAGATATCTTATGACTGGGAAAGAGGAGGTTCAGGCAGTTCCTGGGATGTCAGCAACAGGTAGCTGTCAATTAACTGCCCCCACACCACCCACTGCTGCCATCATCAATATAGCACACCACGATGGCTCCCAGCCTCTGTATGTCTGGGTTCCGGTGTTCAAATTCTAGAGACAGCAAGAGAAATCCCATTGAGTCAGGGATCCTTCCCTGGGTCACACTCCCTGCATATGGTCAGAAATGCAGGATTATGTACTAAAGACACAGCTAAAGAGGACCCACTTCACTGTTTTGGGACCATTTGCAGGGGAGGCAAAATTGTGAGCTACTCACTTAAAGAGGTGATAACCATAAGTTTGCAGGAAAAAAAAATTGGAGAAGAGAAGGATAACACTATCCTACGGTTTCTTCTGAAAATGGACGAAGGGAACAGCATTTCCATTTGGAAATTCTCTCCTGGCATTTCAATATTTATGGATTCTGAATTCTGAGAAAAATCAGTTGAGAAATTAGGAAAATGGGAAGGAACATTCTAATTTTCCTGTGAAAATTACAGCTTAATAGTCAGTATAGAGAACTTACTGGCTTGAAGAAATGCACTGACTTCAAGTCAAGCAAGATGAGGAAGCACTGACATGCGGAGATGAAAGTTAAGGTGAACAGGACAGGAGCGGTAAAGGAGCCTCAGTCAGACTTTCTTGTATCTGTTGCTGTGTTACAAGTGTGTGTTCATGGCCTTGTCCACTGCTAACAGTGAACCATTTCTGCAAATAAATATTAATGTGTTCCTAGGCATAGTATATGTTTTACAAATCCTATGAGAGGTTTTCTAAGAAATGCCAAGTTTTAGAAACAAAATATACCCTTAAATCGGCAATTTTGACAGTTGCTTCTTTCTAGTGCTATTCATCTTGCCAGGAGATCAGAATGTTATGTTATTTAAATGGTATTGGAGGGGATGATTGATGCCTTGTATAACAATGTCATGTAAACAACGATTAAAGCATTAAGTATTTGTGGTGTTACCTTTCAATCTTTAAAGGACTTTTCTTTAGCATTTATTTTGTGATAACATTAATTTCTTTTTAATGTTTTCTCTATTAATGCTATTGGATTTTATAATCTTGTTACAATATGTTGGCTCCTAATAATAAGAAATCATCATTTGTTTTCATATCTCTTTAAAACAGAAGACTACGAAAACTTTTCATATAATCCTGTTACAGAAAAAAACGACTATTTGCTTGTTATTATAGTCATTTATTATTTTTCAAAAACTTGTAAGTGAAGTGTTATGAAAATCATATGAATTTGGGAATTCCCAAGCATTCTCAGAAATTCTATTTCCTTGTTCCCAAATCCCAATGATTAATATCTGCCAGGAGTCGGAAAACAGTGAAAGGAAGTAACATCCTATGTTGGATACCTGGTAGGGTTAGTGAAGAAACGTTATTGCTGAGCTCTGTGTTACGCTCACGAATGATGCCATTGAGGAAGTCACGCTTGTTGAAAGGAACGCAGATACACAAAGAGTTTTGCTGCTGTCTGTTGGATAAGAACCCCCTGGTCGATTTCAGCTCCTACTGCAAGTTACAAAATTCAATCCAATGATAAATGAAAAGTGCCCAGTGTGCTGGGAAATAACTTATTTTTTGGCTTCAGAGGAAATTTTAGAAACAGTGCCAAGTGAAACGTAAAAACAAACTACGAAGACGTTCATGAATTTCCCTCTGAAGCTGACAGCCATATTTTAGCAGACGGAACTCCTACTATTAGCCCAACTCTTGGGTTGAAACAGTGTGTCCAGGAAACCCTATGTTAAAATGCAATGTGTTGGGGATATTGTTCCTCTATTTGCTTGAGTTAATTTTCAAATTAGTGTACTCTTGCTTAGCTGTGCTCTGAGGGAATGAACAAAAGATTGGTAAACTCTGATGGAGAACACTGGTCAGGCAGGGCACATAGAATCCCTGGGGATGGTGGTTCCTGGCAAATGGGGGAGGAGGCCCTGAGCCAGGCTTGGGCTGGGCTGGAGGAACATGAAGATGGGATCTACTCACAACCCCCAAAACTGAGGGGTCCTGGTAACATATTATTTCACCCTCAGCCATGCAAATTCATTATTTTTATGGATAAAATAGTTTTAAAAAACTAATTTACATTGAAATGTTAAAATATTTATATAGAGATTAGAAATATTTATATAGAGATTATTGGGAATCCCCTCCTAAAGCCAAACATAAAAACTACCAAAAAAAAAAATTCTGTGTAGGCTAAGATTGCAAATGACTGATGGAATGTCATTTAAATTAAACATGGAAAATATATTTCCTCTTTAATAAAGATCTAAATTCTATTCTTTTTAGGAGCCTTCAGAAATGAAATTCAACTATTAAAAAAAGTATAGAGAAGCCTTTAGAAAAGAAACTTTTCTTTTGCTGTATTATATATTAAAGAACTTTGATGAGAATAGTTCTAAAGTGTTTAATAATCGATTCCACTGATGTTTCTAGGTATTGTGGGGAACCCCTAGAAATTAAATCTTCATCTTTGGCAGATCAGAGGCCTATTATTTTTAGGTAAAACAATTAAAATCTGCTTTTAATAAATCACAAATTTTGCAAGTTAGCCATTAATAGTAAGTGCTTTTCAAAGTTTGGCCCAATACCTGAAAAAGCCAGAAAAACATACCTGCATTAGTTTTGCCCATCACCTTCTTATGCTGGCCTCAGGAGATTTATTAACAGCATTCAATATTTTAGGTAGGCTGGATGTGGTGGCTCATGCATGTAATCCCAGCACTTTGGGAGGCTGAGGTGGGAGGATGGCTTGAGACCAGGAGTTCAAGACCAGCCTGGTCAACCTAGTGAGCCCCTCGGTCTCTCTGAAAAGAAAAAAAATTTAGGTATCCTGTGGCTACCTCCAAAAACAAACTCCAGAGGAACTGAATTTTCCTTTTTATTTCATGTGTTGGGATAATGGCTTCTTTTGCAGTTACTTACGAAGAATTGAAGGGTCAGTAAAAATATTTTTTCATCCTTAATAACATGAATTCTCTAATTTGTGTGTGATATAATGCTAGATATTGTGCCAAAAGTGTTACATAGACATAATCCATGCCCATTTTCAAAGATAATACTAATATAGAGAATAAGAATCATTATTATTGTAGTAATTATTATTTTAGTAATAGTAGTAATAATCAAAACAATTACATCAAACACTTATTAAACCCTTATTATGTGATAGGTACTGTGTAAGCAATTTCCACATATTAGCTCCTTAAATGTGATCACTAACCCCATGAGGTAGGTAGCATTATGTCCATTTTATAGATGCAGAAACTGAGCTTTGAAGAGGGAAAGCAACTTGCCCAAGGCCATGCAGGCAGTCATTGATAAGGGTGGGGAGCGAGAAGTTGAAGTCTGAGATGTAAGTTCACAGACACGAGTACACAAACACGTACAAGATACTCGTATGACATGTGGGGTTGCTTGAAATATGTAATTGACTTTCCCCAGCACAAGAAAGTGTTTGGACAGATTTCAAAGGGATCTAACACTTCCTCAGAGGACTGCCCTACGACATTTTTCCGTGTGCTTTTCTGCCTCTTGTCCTATACTTTTGGCATTTCTTCTGCTCTTAGAGGCAATGAGTCAACAGCATATTTTTAGCACCTCCTGTGTGCATAGAAGTGGCCCCTGACTCAATGGGAGTGTATAACTACCATGGGCCAAATCAGTGTGCTTTCCTGTTAGCCAGGGGATTATAGAAGAACACGCTCCCCTGATTCCAACAGAACTTGCTGCCACTCTGATGTCTTCATTGTAAGGCCTCTAAATGAATGTTCAAGAAATTCATGTTAAAGGCACGTGTCATATGTGTAACTTGTAAACATTTGTGTACTTGTCTCTGTGTCCTTACACCTCAGGCTTCAACTCTTGTTTTTACCTTTATCAATGACTACCTGTGTGCTGTGTGGCTTTGGACCAATTGCTCACCCCCTCTAAAGGTCAGTTTCTGCATCTGTAAAATGGATATAATGCCATATATACATAGATATAGATATACATACACCAATATATATACACACATATAGATGTGTGTATATACATATATATATATAATATACAAACTGAAATATATAGTTATATAAATATTTCAGTTTAAGTTTCAAAAATCACTGGAGGGTATTTTTATAATACCCTTCAGCAATTTTACCTGCTGCCTTTGCACATTCTGGTGAATTTCTAAATGGAAGTCTGATAGAGATTAATCTTTTAATGCATCATAAATAAAAAAGAAAATCACAGAATGATGTAGCTGGAGAGGACCTTGGGGATCTAGTGTTTCATGAAAGATTAATATCCTTGATCTGTTTGTAAGTGTTTTGGAAAAATCTTCCATGGTTAAATAAAACTTGGCAATGTTGGATTAAAGTTAAATAGGTTTTTTTTTCCTGCAGAACTTCATAGTCTTTAATATGCTAATATGTTTTGTGAATCTACAAGGAATGAAGTGTTTCAATGCTTATTTTACCCAGATTCTCATTTTGGTACAGGCTGGTCAAGCTGAGTCAGCTAGTATATTCTCTAGATGGAGATGATGGCTGATGCCTTTTTGAGAGCAAGAGAGTCCCCAGGGGAAGCAAGGGTATATCAGTTGCTCCATTTCATGCCAAGGATCCTCAGTCTTTAGAGGCTCAGAGAAGGCTGAAAGGCTACTCTAGGCTATCAGGGCTACCATTCATTGTGACCCATGCTACAGAGAAGCTTTGAGCTCAGTGCAAAGGAGTGACCAGCCCTTGAGAATCAGGAAAATTTATTTATTCCTGACCTAGTCCACAGAGGACATACAAGGAATGGGGCAGGGGAGTGTCACCAGCTATGGTTACAAGCTAGTCTGATTCTCTTTCATTAAGAAAACTGGTCCCTGTGAGTTTAGATTGGGAAGCACCAGGTTAAAAAATTTTTAGGCCAGGAGTGGTGGCCACTGTACTCCAGCCTGGGTGACAGAGTGAGAATCTGTCTTAAAAAAAAAAAAAAATGTTAAGTGATGTCTTCTGTTGAGGACCTCTCAGAACTTTTAATATGAAAGTGTGCATTGTGAAGAATGGGAGTAGAGTGTACAGGAGTTTTAAAAGCTACTTGGTCATGAAACTCTTGCTTTGTGCAGGATTGGAGGGGCACTAACATTCTGAGGAAAATATTTTGGGAAACATTGATCTAATCCAAACTTCTCATTTTACCAGCAAACAACTGTGGGGCCCTCTAAGTTTCCTTTCTCCATCATTGTGACAAATTCATTGGAATTAATTCAATTAAACCTGGGGTCAGCTTTGAAGAGATTTATTTAGCAGGTAAATCTGTTTTGTACATTTTGAGGGAGTTCTGAGTTTCCATAGTCAAAAACCACAGATCAATTTAACCAACCTTTATGGAATATCACCTATGGCCCAAAGACCCTTTAGCTACAGTGATGGTCTACAAAAATATAAACTGTAATTCTTGCAATACAGGAGATTAGTAATAATGGTAAATATAATGATGATGACACCATGAATAGCTAACATTTATTGAATGCCTTTCTATTAGTCAGGCACTTTACTAAGTATTTTAATCCTCCCAACAATTTATGAGGTAGGGATTATAATAATTCCCATCTTATAGTGAGGACACTGAGGTTAGGAAATTATCCTAGCCTAAACGTTAAGTGTAAGCATGAATAGAAAGGTGTTATCAGCCTATAAGACATTCCTTTATGAGTGATACAAAATCCTATATAAATTCAGAGAAAAGAAAAATGGTTTTAGAAGTCCTTGATCAGTGAGTGTGAAGCATGTGGTGGCCCGGTTACTGTTTGTTTGCCCATCTGTCCTCCCTCTGGGGATCAGCACCCCCTTACTTTGGAAGAATTGTTTTCCTTTTCACTGTAAGGTTCTTTCTGGCTATGCGATGGGGCACATTGCCTCAAACTAGCCCTGTTCCAGTCTTTGAGAACCTTGAAATTGGAACCAAGGGAAGAGGATTGCCTCTTGAATGGTAATTCTCTAAAATCTAGTCTGAGGTGCTGGTGCCTAATCCCTGGGTCTGTGGAAGGAGCTGGGCTGTGAGAGGGGAGAATGATGTTGATGTCAAGAGAGAGGCAGGTGCTAGGAGCAGAGAGATGGAGGCCTGGAGGGTTTCTGGGCTTCTCTGAGGCTTAGGGTTTGGATCATTGTCTTCGTTACTGGAACAAAGGATTTACCATACCTGCTCTTCTGGGAATGAAACTGTCCTGCTTTGCAAAATAAAGTGTCATTAGAAAGAGATCTTAAAAAACCCACACCATAGACAGGTGCACAGATCCGTAGAAGTGTTAAAGTTCTGTCTGTTGGATGCTAAGCCAAGACTCTTAAGTATGTTCTAAAGAGAAACTGGTGTGTGTAGGCTGTGCACTCCCAGGGAGATAAAAAGTTAGGAACTTTATGGGTTGGGCTTGGTGGCTCCCACCTGTAATCCCAGCACTGTGGGAGGCTAAAGTGGGCAGATTGATTGAGCTGAGGAGTTCGAGACCAGCCTAGGCAACATGGTGAAACCCCATGTCTACAAAAGCTACAAAAATTAGCTGGGCGTGGTGGCATGTACCTGTAGGCGGGAGGATCGCTTGAGCCCAAGAGGGAGAGGGTGCAGTGAGCCATGATTGTGCCACTGCACTCCACCTGGGTGACAGGAATTTTATGGGGAATGGGATCTTGGAGACTGAGTAGAGACTAGAGGAAAAAAAAAAAAACTACCTCCCCAACTGGCCACACTATTCTTTTAAAAAATGTTAATTGACAAATTAAAATTGTATGTATTTACGGAGGTATAATGTGATGTTATGATATATGTATACATTGTGGAATAATTAAATCCAGAGAATTAATAGATTCATCACCTCAAAACCTATCTTTTTTGTGGTGAGAACATTTGAAATTTATTATCTTAGCAATTTTGAAATACACAATACTTCATTGTAAACTACAGTCACCATGCTGTGCTGTAGATCTCAACAAAATGTATTCTTCCTGTCTCAACTAAAACATTGTACTCTTTGACAACATTTCCCCATTCCTCTCACCCCCTCCAAAAACACCCATTCTTTATGTTGAAGAGAATGGCTAAAAAGTCCCAGCAGGTTTCAACTGACAGCTTCAGTGGTTGTCCCATCACACTTCAATGTTATTAATAGAAAGGGGAGGGGCAATACATAATTCGGACAGGCAGAAATTACCATTGTAACCACTTTCCTGACTTCACAGAAAAAGTCCTCTTGTTTTCATCTGTAAAATGGGAACTGCGTGAATACCATTCTTCTTTTCTTCAGCCTCCAAAGAAAAAACAGATGCAAAGCCTTTTATCAATTGCAAAACAGTATACAATGTGTGTTATTACTCACAGTTGTCTTACTGTGACCAAACACTTTATAAGCCTGCGGCAAGTCAGCCTTACTCTCAGGAAGTGGACAATATTTGGGGAAGGAGAAGCAGCAGGATCTTTCAGGACAGTAGCCTTGGTGGGTCCAAAAATTCCTTGAGCGAAATGGGAGACAAAACTTTCTTCCTGCTTTGCAGTTTATCCTGTTAGTCTTGTCTCTCTTCACTCCTATTTTCTATGGAGAATTTCCTGGTTTTGGAGTTTGGGTGCGTTTTATGGAGAGGAGGCAGAACATCTTTAGCTCCAGCAGAATGAAAGGATACATGCAAAGGAACCTAGCACAGTATGTGGTACCCAGTTCCCCTTTAACTTGGCTTTATTCATTCACTCCTGGTAGGGCATTAATAAGGGATTTAGCCCCCTCCTATTGAAAACGATTAATTCAGGGAAGAGTTCAGGCAGTGTGGACAGATACAGTGTAGGCCAAGCCTGTTTCTAAGGCAGGAGCTGGGTAGGGAGGGTGAGAAGGGCGAGAAGAATAGGGAAATATGTGTCGTCTGTGTTGCTGCTGTTGCAACCACCACAACAAACAAACAAGTGAAAAAAAAAAAAAAGAATTGTCCATACCGGAAAGTGTGCTGTTTTGGAGGAGGCTGGGGAAAGTGTGGATGGCTCAAGTGGGTCCTGTTGGATTGAAGTCTGACAGTGGTGATTCCCTTCAACAAATGGTCGGGGTGGGAGGGTACACACACACACACACACACACACAAACACACACACCCCACATGCAGCGCCCAGCCTCCGATTTCAGCGCTGGCAGGAGATAACCATTCTTAGCTCGCCTTTCCAGGGTTATTTTTGGCTGAGGCTGTTCGCTGATGGCAAAAGGTTTCAGCCCCCTCCCAAATCCCTCCCCGTGCTTGTTCTAAAGAGAAACTGGTGCGTGTAGGCTGCGCACTCCCAGGGAGACAGGGAGACGGGCCTGGCGCCGGAGAGGAACCTGGACTCTGCCCAAAGTCTCGCAGCCCGCCGGCTGTTTTCTGGCAGAAGGTGTGCCCCGGAGGGCGGCGATCGCGCGTGAAGGCTGGGGCCAGGCGCGGGTGCAGGCGTCACCGGGGTCGGGCTAGCAGGCCCTGGAATCAGGCTTTTGGGACACCCCGAAAGTGAGTCCAAATTGGGGAGAAACTGAGGACACCTCGGGCGGTCTGGCAGCGGAGAAGGTGGGTGGGAGAAAACTTTACAGGAAGGCAGAAGCAATCTCCGCCAAGGGAGTCAGCGAGCAGCCGCACGGAGAGGAGGGGCGGGCAGTCCCCAGGCGGGCGGGTGCAGGGCGCAGGGCGCCGACCTGCCGGAGAGGGGGCCTGGGCGCGAGGCGGAGTCCCGGTGCGCGGCCAGGTTGGCGGAGGCCCCCGGCAGGCTGCAGATTGCCTCCGGCCCCGGAAGCCTCAGCAGGACCGGCCAGGAGGCGCCACGGAGGGGAGCCCCATCCCGGTGCTGACAGTGCCCACTGCGCCCTACGAGGACCGGCGGCCGGCCGGCGGCGGGGGTCTGCGGCGACCTACCGGCCTCTTCGAGGGCCAGCGCAACTACCTGCCCAAATTCATCCAGAGCGTGCTATCGTCCATCGACCTGCGTGACCGCCGGGGCTGCACCACGGTGGTGGGCAGCGACGGCAGGTACTTTAGCAGGACGGCCATCAAGATCGTGGGGCAGATGGCTGCGGCCAACGGGGTGAGTGTCCGGATGCCCCTCACTTCCCGCCACGCTGCCGCCATGCCCTCTCCTAGCCCTTGTCCCCCTGCTGCCTCCGGGCCCAGGTGGGAGGCCCCTGCCCGGCCCAGGCTTTGCTTCCTCACTCCCGCGTCCTCACCCTCCAGCGCCCCACTCCCGCCGCGCTCGCAGCCTCCCCGGCGCACCCCGGACACTGGGTTCTATTAGTACCCACCGCCCCCAAAAGCCTTGAGGGGTGTCCGTCGTTCCTGGAGCCACTCCGGGTGCCCTGGACTCTTCTCCGACTCTGCACACATCCCGCACCTGCTCATTTTTCTTTCGGACATTCTCTTACCCGGCCCTGTAGATTCCAAGGCAGCTCCCAGTTTTCCATATTGTTCCCAACGCGTTCACTGCCCACAGTCCCCACACAAACTTCTTTCCCAGGCTCACAACATAGTCCCTCTTCCCCGTGCCCTTTTTGCAATAATCTGCCAGTCCCCTAAGTCTTAGCTCTGCCTATTTAACAGTAGTGGTGTCTCAGAACACACACACACACACACACACACACACACACACACGATCCCTGACATATTTGGCAAGAGTAGGTCCTGAAGGTTTTTAATATTTTGATTCTTTAACCCAGTGGAATTACTGAATGATTTATTTAATTAGGGTAGGGATGGAGTGGATCCATTTGTTTGATGCTAAACAGCCTGAGCTCGCAGTTCCCAGGGGGCATATCTCTAAATGGTCTGAAATGAGATTTGCAGTGGTTTTCTTAATGCAATTCCCAACTTCTCTCCAAATGCCTTTTGACATTTGACAACATTTCATGCCTCTTCCCCTTTCGCTTTTCATCCTTGTTTTCTCTCCCTTCTCCCACGACCTCGGTAGTCTTCTGCAATCCAGATTCTCAGACTTCGGGTTTTTCTCCCTCTGCCCCTTTCCTCTCTGTCCTATAACTAGAAGCACCTTTTGGCATAGACCTGTATCCCAGTTTCCTCTTTCCCAGGTCCAGCAGCATCTCAAGGACATCTACAAGAGGGATACCTAACTTCAGGGGTCTCTGAATGATATGTGGGAATCATCGTCTAAAAAGGTAATTTTATCCTTATTCATGCAACCAGACCCACACTCATAGAACTTGTCTTTAAGGGGAGTGTCTTGCAGATGTATAAATGAGTGTTAACATCTTTAAAAGCAAAACTGAACATTTCCCTGGCATTTGTATTTCCTCCTTCCTTCCCAACCCTTTCCTTTTCATTTTCTCATTTATTATTAAAAATATTTTTAAAGGATCTCCATGCTTTATATTTATCTACTATAATTCCTCCTTCTCGGTGTTGCAGGGATAGGGAAAGAGGATTTTTTAAAAAACACAATAAAAAGCAATTGGGAGAAACAGGGCCAGTGGTGTTGGGGTGGGTAGTGGAATTGTGATTTTTGACTCCAGTAGACAATGATGCTGGATATATGGGGTTTGATTTCTCTCTGGCTCCTCACTTGAGATTGATGAAGTTTGGCTAGAATCAGGGAGTTGAAGAGAGGTTGACAAATGGTCTTTCACTCTTCTCTGACAGGCTGTTCCTGTGGAGTGATGGAGAATAATGAGCCTTGGGAGAGCTATGGGAGCTCTCATACTCCTTCCCGAGCCAATTTTTTAGGGAGTGAGAGAAACATGGCCTGTCCAATACTTGTTGTGGGTCAGGATATTTTTGAAGCTACGGTTGTTGATTTGCATGGGAAAATTATTATGTCTTATTATTTCTTGTCCCACTTTACCATAAGGGCTCCTCAGCTTCTTACTTCAATGGGTCTTCCATGACAAACACACTTTATTAACTCTAAGAGTGGAATTTATTTTAACAGATAATTAGCATAGGTCAATATATGCTTAAAATGGAGTCAAATTAAACGCACTAGCTGTTATAAAGGACAGATGACAAAATCCACATAGAAGCATCGACTCTTAAATAATCTGAAAGTACTACTTCTAAGAGGGGCGGGCATGGGTGAAGGGAATGGTGGACATGTTTCAGAATTTCAAACGCCAACTTTAACCAATCGTTTCCTCATTTTGTTCACCTTCTTGGGGGCTTATGCTAAAGTGAAGTGAATAGCCATAAGGCTGGCTTCAGGAGAAAGGTGGTCTAAAAGAACTGGATAATTATAAGCAAAATTGGTCTCGAATGATTGAAAATTGATGAGAATGTGCTTGTCTCCTGATTTGGCATCCTGAGTTAGACTCAGGAATACTGAACATGGATCCCAAAGGCTTTGGTCTTTTTTGATATCCTATTGGATAATCATAAGCAGGCTAGAAAAATAGGAAACTAGAATTTTTTCTCTTTGAACTGACAAATCTGACCAGTGGGCTGCATTCTCTATATCTGAAAAATCTTGGTTTTGATTGAAAAAGTTAATTTTACAAAGCAATTTTCTTTTTTTAAATTAAATTTCATTTTTTTTGACACAGGGTCTCACTTTGTTGCCCAGGCTGGAGTGCAATGGTACAGTCTTGGCTCACTGTAGCCTTGACCTCCCCAGATTCAGGTGATCTTCCCACCTCAGCCTCCTGAGTAGCTGGGGCTATAGGTGCACGCCACTACGCACAGCTGATTTTTGTGTTTTTACTACTCATAGGGTTTCTCTGTGTTGCCCAGTCTAGTCTCAAACTCCTGATCTCAAGAGATCTGCCTGCCTTGGCCTCCTAAAGTGTCATGAACCACCATGCCCAGCCTACAAAGCAATGTTCTAGGAAAAACTACAGTTACTCTTTGATTATGTAATTGCTGGAGAAGAAAAGCATGGCATTTCTAAAATGATGAAGTATATTACTTATATTTTAATATCTCATAAAGTTTGAAATAGACATTTCAAACATAAACATGTATAAAAATTTTTATAAATTATAAAATCAAAAACATTTTACAATTATTTTATTATAAAATTATTATAGAATCAAAAACATTATAAATTTAAACAACTTTTTAAAAAATTTATTTTGGGATTTCCCATGGAGTGATGGAGAATAATGAGCCTTGGGAGAGCTATGGCAGCTCTCATACTCCTTCCTGGGCCAACTTTTTTAGGAAATGGGAGAAATATACCCTGTTCAATGTTTATTGTGGGTCAGGATATTTTTGAAGCTATAGTTGTTGATTTGCTTCAAACTTTAAAAAAATTATTATAAAATTATGGGATGTAAAAAAATTTATTATAAAACTTTGAAATTTTCAAACTTTCAGAAAAGCAGAGAGATGAGATTAATGGCACTCACAGGCAAGCATAGAACATAGATTGTAAACATTTTGCTATATTTGTGTCATGACTATTTTTTGCTTGTGTTTGAAAGTCTATTAAAGAAAATGATATTTTACCCCTAAATTCTTTAGTACAGATTTCTAAAAAAATAAGAACATTTTCCTGTATAGTTACAAAATCATCTTTTCAAACAAAATAAAAAATGACTTTTTTATATCATTTATTACCCAGTCCACATTCAGATTTCCTCAATTATTATGAAATGTCCTTTTATTTTTTGAGACAAAGTCTTGCTCTTTCACACAGCCTGAAGTGCAGTGAAACAATCATAGCTCATTGCAGCCTCAAACTCCTGGGCTCAAGTGATCTTCCTGCCTCAGCTTCCTGAGTAGCTAGGACTAGAGGTGCACACCACCATGCCCAGCTAATTTATTGTTTTTGTAGAGATGGAGGTCTTACTACGTTGCCCAGGCTGGTCTCAAACTCCTGGCCTCAAGTGATCCTTCCAGCTTGGTCTCCCTGAAATATCTTTTGTGGCTGGTTTGTTCAAATTAGTTTCTTCTAATCAAGGGACACACATTGCATTTGATTATTTAGCTCAAGACTGTTTTAACCTGGAAAATACCCATACTCTTTGTTTATGTATTTATTTAGTGAAATTGACTTGTTGAAAAACTAGTCAGTTGTCCTGTAGAATATTTCCCCTTCTGGAATTTTCTGGTTGCTTTTTATGGTGTCATTTAACTTTTCACTCTGTTTTTTCCTGGTTAACTGGAAGTTAGTTCTAAAGGCTTTTAGGCCTGCTATAACAAAATACCAAAAACTGGATGACTTATAAAGAACAGAAATTTATTTCTCACAGTCCTAGAGGTTAGCAAGTTTAAAATCAGGGAGCATGTGGTTTTGATATCTGGTTAGGACCAACTTTCTGGTCCATAGATTGGCCTTCTTGCTGGGCCCTCACATAGTGGGAGAGACTAGCTAGCTCTCTGGGGCCTCTTTTATAAGGGCACTAATTCCAATCATGAAGCCTCTGTCCTTATGATCAAATGACCCCCTAAAGGCCCCACCTTTTAATACCAGCACCTTTGGGGTTAGGATGTCAACATATTAATTTTGGGAAGACATACACGTTCAGCCCATTGCAAGGTTTAGTTAGATTCAGGTTCAACTTCTTTTTTTAAAGACTATTTCATAGGCAATAATGTGTATTCACATCCCATCATTAGTGATGGTGAGATGATCGCAAGGTTAGGGTGATCACTGCCTATCTCCTCTGCTATATTCCCCCTTGGGTCAAGCCAGTAGTCTGTGACGTGAACTTTGTACCATGTGTATATTCAGTTATATTCTGTATCAATAGTTACTTGATTGTTTTAGCATTTATTAATGATCCTTGCTTGAGTTGATTATTTCATTAGGGGTTTCAAAATGGTGAATTTCTAATTCTCTAATTCTATCTACATGTTTTAGCTGGCATTTTTCTATAAGCAGACCATTTTCTTCACAACTGGGTTATTTGGCTACCCTGAAACATAGTTCCTTCCGGGAAGGCAGAACATATGTTTATTTCTGTCTTTTAAAAATTACTGGTGTTTGGAGTGAAGATTAGGTGAGCTAACTACCTCCACAGGTGACAAATGAATTTTGTTTTGTCTCACTTTTGCTTTTTTGAATATCACTGTGGCTGCTTGGATTTTTATATTTAATTTGAATGGATTAGGGAATAAATGAGAAGATAGGTTTTATCTGTTTCTGTAGTTTTTATGTGGCTGTGTGAACTTACTTTTAAAAATTCCCAGAAATATTTTAATTCCCCTTTAAAGATATAAACTATGTCATACTATAAAGCAAAAGAAAAACCAATCATGTGAAGAGTAAATAGTATCGTTTAAACGAATTGTGGTTAAGCTTAGTTTGTAACTAATTAGTTTTTTATTTTCTTTCTACTTTTATCTGCTTCAGAGCCTCTTCAGTGGTTTAGATCTTCTATGTGTCAAATTATTCTAATCTCTTAAAAAGTTTAAGAGCTAAAATACAACACAATGACTACAGGAATGCCCTTGTCCTTTTCTGGGTAGGTACACCTAAGGCAACTTCTTTTTCTCTTCTTTGTTCTCTTCTTCTTTCTTATTCTTAAATCATCTTCAATATTGGACAGATGACAGCACTATGCCTGCCTCAAGATGTTTCTGACTTTTTCTTTTTCCTTTTTTTTTTTTTTTGAGATGGAGTCTTGCTCTGTCACCCAGGCTAGAGTGCAGTGGCACAATCTTGGCTCACTACAACTTCTGTCTCCTGGGTTCCAGTGATTCTCCCAACTCAGCCTCCTGAGTAGCTGTGGTTACAGGCATGCACCACCACGCCTAGCTAATTTTTTGTATTTTTACTAGAGACGGGGTTTCACCATGTCGGCCAGGCTGGTCTTGAACTCCTGACCTCAAGGGATCTGCCTGCCTTGGCCTCCCAAAGTGCTGGGATTACACGTGTGAGCCACTGCACCCGGCCGTTTCTGACTTTTTCTAAAGTCTTCTTTCTCTGGAGATGACATTATATAATAGCACTGTTCAATAGAAGTTTCTTTGATGATGGAACTGTTCTATAATCTGCATTGTCCCAGCCACTAGCCATATGTGACTACTGTAACACTTGAAATGTGGCTAGAGCAACTGAAGAACTGAATTTTGCATTTTACTGAATTTTAATTAATTAAAATAGAAATGCAAATAACCATAAGTGGTTAGTAGCTACCATACTGGACAGCAAAGATCTATAATTCAGCATTTAAAATCGATTTTGTTTTGTTTTCAAAAATGGAGTCAGACTGTTACAACCCAAAAGAACTGTAGGTTAAATTAAGGTAAATCCCCAAATACTACATACACATTTGGGAAATCCAAACCAGATTTTTTCATGTGATAACCACACCCTCTTTTGACTTTAGCCTTGGAGGTAATGGAGTATGGCAGAAAAAACCGTGTATCAGCAGCTGGAAGACTCACCTTCTTTTCCTAGCTCTGCCATATATTGACCAAAAGAGTCAAAGTCCATTCAGATGGTTGAAGGGCCTTGGAATTTTGTTTTTGGTTTTCACATACAAGTTGGAGGGCAGATGCGTTAGCCTCTTGAAATACCCAGAAACCACTTGTTTCCTCATCTAAAAATCAGGTATGACAGGATCATTTAATTATCCTGGAAATCAGATGAAGCACTGCATATGAAAGCACTTTGTAACATCGATAGCACTGGGAAATGTAAAGACCTTTTACTGAAATATAAAGGTGTATGGTCAACTGAATATATCTCAGATAGTTAGGATTTGACTGTATATATTGAATATAACCTGTAGCGGGCCCCTTGGTAAACAGCTTACAGTTTTGTTGCAAGTTTTAGCCAAGAGAAAATTTATTTGTTGACTAGTCATGCCCTTTATTGGCCACATGATGAGCAGCCAAGATATTAACACACAGTGCACCTTGCAGAATTCAAGAATGTCTCAGTGTCTTGTGAACTAGGAAGCTGAAATGCAGTGGTATGCAGAAGGCTGGCTCAGTAGGAGCCTTGGGAGTGTCCTCCAGATAGATGTTTGTGCAGGTTGTGTTTGATTCCAGTTGGCCATGAAAAGCTGGTTGCTCTAAAGAATGAGAATATACTTGGTTTTGCATTTACTAGAACTATCTGGGGAACAAATCTTGGGGTGGAAGAAAGAAGGGAGGGAGGGAAAGCTGTGCTTCAATACCTAGGGCTTCTTTCCTGGAATGGATCTGAGAATCTGGGATTGGGTGGCTAATATCTCATCTCTAGGAGGGAGAAAGAACTGGGTGGTGATGGCTTTGTATTTTCTATTGGAGTTCACTAGAGAATAGGTGAATGGAATGGGCTGCTATGATCCAGACATTAGGGAGGACAGGTTTGTGATACATTAGAAAACTTGAATGAGCCCTTCTATGATTCTCTCTTCCCTCTTTCTGCTTCCCGTTCTTAATCACCATCCGCAGGTTGTGGAATTAGCAAATCTATTATGTGAGCAATAGCAAACTTACAGGAGCCCTTGGCTCCATCTATCTCCCTGTTTGTGTCAGTTCCTTCTGGATGCTTTTAGTCTGTGGTCTTCATTCACTCTTTTTCTGGGGAAGTAAAAGGAGTGGGACAGATTATGAGAACAGCTGGGTCCTCCCAGTTGCTGGGGTGGTTATTTTAAGCTTTGTTTAATGTGTCCAGAGACCCAGATGGCATTTTTAACTAAGCTGCTTTATTAAATCTTGTGATAAAGCATAGTGATGTTTATTGAAAAGGCAGACACGCATCAGCAACATTATGCGTGAAACTTGCTCTAAGAATTTTCTATAAAACATCTGTTCTCTTTGAGCCTTTTGTGAACCCTGGAAGTTTGCTAGTTTCTATACAGACTTGAGGACAAGAAGTTGGAACCCACTTTTGGAGATGTCCAAGCATAGGTATTGGAATCATTAATCCTAACCCTCTCAGTTTTAAGGCCCCGGATACCCTTCTGTTAGACAACAGTAACATGAGCAAGCACTGTAATAACCTTTCAACAAGATTATTTGGAAATAATGGACAAGAAAAATTAGTATAAATTGTTTGGGGATTTTAAAATTAAAGATCAAAAGCTAGGGCTTCAATGACCTGTGCCAGCCTATAGCCTTAAGAGTCAATTTGCAAACACTCAAGATTTGGCCAATATGCCTCTACTACTTCTACTTAACACAGTCAAAGGGAAATTTTTAGATTCTTTCATCTGATTTGACTCTCTTAGTTACGAATAAGAGGATATCTAGAATATATATGTGACTTGTTAAAATGAAAATCCACCTTCTCTGAGTCTTCAAATATCTTTCATATCTTACATTTTTTAGTCACATCAACTTTTGAAGTCATGTCCGTAGTTGTATGAAAAGAAAAATTTCAGGAACATTCAACCTCAAAAGTTCTTTTTCTTAGTCTGAAGTCGTAGAAGCATTTGACTTTTACTTTCTCTTTTTAAGTTTGTACTAGTAGGTATTTTTTATAAATATAATATTATTGCCTTTGTATTCTTTTTCTCTAGTAAACATCCTGGTTTTTAGCTATCAATATGTAGTTTTACATTTAGGGATTTCTAATGGAAAGAGAAAGGAATCTGAAATCAGAGGACGAGAGTTTATTCTACTTGACCAAACACATACACAATACTGGAAGGAGAGTTTTACAACAAATATTTAATATCTATGACATGTAAACCGTTTTTTGAAATCAAGAAAATTCAAACAATTCAATACAAATATCATCAATAATAACACATGAACAGGTGGCCAACCTTATTAATAACCAGAGAAATATAAATTAAAACAATCCATCAACTTGTAAAAAAGATGAAATTACCCAGAGTTGGTGTAGGTGATGGAAAATTGTCATGTTTGTATACTGTTCATAGAAGTTAAATTGACATAACTTTTTGGTCAGGCAATTTGGAAGTATATATCTAAATTAATAGAGTAGTTTTCTAATAACCTGGGAATCTCTTAATCTAAGAATCTTTGCTGTAGATTTTTCTAGAACAAATGTACAAACATCTGTGTACAAGGGTACTCACTGCAGCATTTTGCTAAGGAAAAACTCAGAAAAAATCTATATGTTCAACAGAGAACAGGTACATAATTTATGACACAACTGCACAATATACACCACTAAAATAAAGGATATAAATTTATATGTAGTATGAAAAAGATGTGAATGATAGCTTGTTGGTGAAAAACAGCAATGACTGGAATATTGTGTGTAACGTAATCCTGCTTTTCTATATATAATGTAGGCATATAAAATAGGATTGAAAGGACATACTCTAGTCAACAGTGTATATAGCTTGGGTGGAGGGGGTGTATAATGGGGAAGGAGAGTCCCTTTTCCTATCTATTCCATATACATCTCTGGATTTAAAAGATCATACATGCATATGCATTACCTTCAAAATTAAAATGATAAAGACAAAAGGAGAAGCTTTGGATTTGAATCATGATACTACTGTTTGCAACTTCTATGACCGTGGGGAAGTCACCTAGCCTCCTGGGGTTTATTTCCTCATTTATACAAATAGGGAAAGTAATAATACTTGTCTACATATCTTCTAGGGTTGTTGGGAGGATTGAATGTGATAATGGGTTACAGCATTATGAATTATTTATTCATATAACACAATTATTATAAAAATATTTTGCTCTGATTAAAATAAAAGAAGGACGAGATCGTGTGTGTTTTTCAGTCCCAGTAGCTTTACTAACCAGAAAGCGCCTGCTGATGTGGTGATCACAGTTGCTTTGGTGCAGCTTCCTGTTGACTTTTGGCAATTCTCCACGCTGCTAGCTAAGGCTGAGGTGGCGACTGTGGAAGGTGTGATCTCCTCGCCCTCCCAGCACACATTTGTGTGCATACTCACACTCATGCACACACAAACACACACATGCACACTCTATCACAGTACATGAGGTGGCAGCAGCTGCTCCGGCATAGACTTTCACACAACATAAAGGGCTTTTTTGGTGTGGTCTGTGCATTATTTCCTGTTAAGCATGAGCTGAGTCAGTGCCATGCTTTTCCATCTGAAACCTTTCTGAGGCTCAGGCTGTGTTAAGAGCAAACCCTCTCCCCTCCATGCCCACCCCATGGCCCTCTACTGAAGCCAGATCATAATCTGCTCATTTCATGAGGATTTTCAAACCGAATGGACTGGGCCATGTGAGAGATCACTGAAAGGAACAGACCAAGCAGAGGCTAAGAGACTCCACGCTAATCTGCTGAGTCATCTGAAAATGCACA
The DNA here is from genome assembly GCF_028858775.2 of Pan troglodytes. Classification (NCBI taxonomy): domain Eukaryota; kingdom Metazoa; phylum Chordata; class Mammalia; order Primates; family Hominidae; genus Pan; species Pan troglodytes. The sequence goes on from NC_072418.2 coordinate 64,387,341, forward strand.
GCTGTGGCAGCTCACGGTGCTTTAAAGTACTTTGGCAGGATGTTTGTTCAGGGGGCCTGTTCCTGCAGCCCTGCTGAATGTTTGGTTAGGAGGCATAATCATTTTTTGGACAGGATCTCCCAAATGTAAGGTGATAGATGCTAATGTGGAATATAATACAGAAGATCCAGCTTGGATATCATAAATAACAATAAATTGTTTAATCTTTCTGAGTTGTAAATCTATGATTGCCAGAGGTCTTTAGTTCACTGGAACATAGTATGGGGGCAGGGGCACTTAGCAAATAGGCAGTTATTATTTTCCAACCAGACAGAAACTGGTCTGATGAAATTTATCTAAAAAGGCATACACATGTATTTTAATTAATTGTGACAATTACTCAGAGAAAACACATGGCCCTAAAGAGGCTGAGGGTTTTTCTGTTCTACCTATAAATGTATATGTATATTCACCTATATTCTACCTATGTATAAGTAAGAGAATGAGTTTTTGTTTTGGGGATATATATTTATACGTATCTATACAGACAGATATACACATACTTAATTTCTGTGTACCTATTAAGGTGCGGTGACAGATGGAAAGTATTTTTAAGGATTTAGATAGCTTATTCTATAGCATATGTGTGCATATAGCACCCCCATAAAGCTTTGTCTCTTTTCTGGATATATTTAACAAGAGGCTAGAACAGAGTCCAAAATGTCAGAAATGTTGGAACATTCCATAGAAATGAAGGAGGTGTTTCCAAATGACCTATGTTTCTATGGCAATAAATAGAACTTGTGCTGCATTGGATGGGTCAGGAGTAAGGAATATAAACAGTGTAAGTATGGCTATTCCAGGCAGAAATCTACCTTGTAAGAACAGCTTTGTGCAGTGAGCTCGACAACATTGATCAGTTAGCAGTCCGGTTCAGTACAACATTGATCAGGTAGCAAGACGGTTCGGCAGTGCCAGTCAGAGACACAGATGGGGACAATCAAAGAAGACGCAGGTCAGTACAAGGATGCAGACATGTACCTGTCACTACCATGGACTTCAGCAGCTTCTTAGTGAGCAGGTTTATGATCAAAGAAGAAAGACATCGTTGATATGTAAGCATGTTACAATTAATTTGCTGTTTAGTTACTAGCAAACTACATCCAGTTTATAGTTTTTAGGTTTCTTTTTTTTTTCTTTTTTGAAACAAGTTCTTGTTCTGTCATCCAGGCTGGAGTGCAGTCGTTATCCAAGCTCACTGCAGCCTTAAACTCCTGGGCTCTGTGGATCCTCCCACCTCAGCCTCCCAAGAAGCTGGGACTACAGGTGCACACCACCATGGCCAGCTAATATTTCTTATTTTTTTGTAGAGATGAGGCCTTGCTGTATTGCCCATGCTGCTCTTGAGCTCCTGGCAGTGTAGATATTTCCATGTTTATACAGATGAGTGTGTAGATATTTCCATGTTTTTAAAGATGGCGGTGTAGATATTTCCATGTTTATAGAGATAGTGGTGTAGATAATTCCATGTTTATAGAGACAGAGGTGTAGATATTTCCATGTTTATACAGATAGCGGTGTAGGTATTTCCATGTTTATACAGATCGCGGTGTAGATATTTCCATGTTTTTAAAGATAGCGGTGCAGTTGTTTCCATTTTTATACAGGTAGCGGTGTAGATATTTCCATGTTTATACAGATGGCGGTGTAGATATTTCCATGTTTATTGAGATAGCGGTGTAGACATTTCCATGTTTATACAGAGAGTGGTGAAGATATTTCCATGTTTATAGAGATAGTGGTGTAGATATTTCCATATTTATAAATATAGCATTGTAGATATTTTCATGTTTATACAGATAGCGGTGTAGCTATTTCCATGTTTATACACATACCGGTGTAGATATTTTCATGTTAATACAGATGGCTGTGTAGATATTTCCATGTTTATAGAGATGGCTGTGTAGATATTTCCATGTTTATAAAGATGGCAGTGTAGATATTTACATGTTTATGCAGATGGTGGTGTTGATATTTCCGTGTTTACAGAGATAGCGGTGTAGATATTTCCATCTTTTCACAGACTGCGGTGTAGGTATTTCCATCTTTACACAGATAGTGGTGTAGATATTTCCCAGTTTACACAGATAGCTGTGTAGATATTTCCATGTTTACACAGATAGCATTGTAGATATTTCCATGTTTACACAGATAGCGTTGTAGATATTTCCATGTTTATACAGATAGCGGTATAGGTATTTCCATGATTATACAGATAGCTGTGTAGATATTTCCATGTTTATACAGATAGCGGTGTAGATATTTCCATATTTATAGAGATAGCGGTGGAGATATTTCCATGTTTATACAGATAGTGATATAGATATTCCATGTTTATACAGATAGCCATGTAGATATTTCCATGTTTATAGAGATAGCGGTGTAGATATTTCCATGTTTATAGAGATGGCTGTGTAGATATTTCCATGTGTATAGAGATGGCAGTCTTGATATTTCCATGTTTATAGAGATGGTGGTGTAGATATTTCCATGTTTATACAGATGACTGTGTAGCTATTTGCATGTTTATACAGATGGCGGTGTAGATATTTCCATCTTTATAGAGATAGCAGTGTAGATATTTCCATGTTTATACAGATAGCGGTGTAGATATTTCCATGTTTATAGAGATAGCGGTGTAGATGATTCCATGTTTATAGAGATAACGGTGTAGATATTTCCATGTTTATACAGATAGTGATGTAGATATTTCCATGTTTCCACATATAGCAGTGCAGATATTTCCATGTTTACACAGATAGCATTGCAGATATTTCCATGTTTATACAGATGTCGGTGTAGATTTTTCCATGTTTATGCAGACGGCGGGGTAGATATTTCCATGGTTGTGCCGATGGCGGTGAAGATATTTCCAAGTTTACAGACATGGCGGTATAGATGTTTCCATGTTTATAGAGATGGCGGTGTAGGTATTTCCATGTTTATAGTGATAGTGGTGTAGATATTTCCATGTTGAAGCAGATAGCGGTGTAGATATTTCCATGTTTATTTGGATAGCGTTGTTGATATTTCCATGGTTATAGGGATAGTGGTGTAGATGTTTCCATATTTATACAGATAGCGGTTTAGGTATTTCCATGTTTATACAGATGGCAGTATAGATATTTCCATGTTTATACAGATGGTTGTGTAGATATTTCCATGTTTATACAGATGACTGTGTAGATATTTCCATGTTTATAGAGATAGCGGTGTGGATATTTCCATGTTTATACAGATAGGTTTGTAGATATTTCCATGTTTATAGAGATGGCGATGTAGATATTTCCATGTTTATACAGATCACGGTGTAGATATTTCCATGTTTATACAGATCACGGTGTAGATATTTCCGTGTTTATACAGATCATGGTGTAGATATTTCCATGTTTATACAGATCGCGGTGATGATATTACCATGTTTATAGGGATAGCGGTGCAAATATTTCCACATTGATACAGATAGCGGTGTAGTTATTAGCATGTTTATACAGATAGCAGTGTAGATATTTCCATGTATAAACACATGTCTGTGTAGATATTTCCATGTTTAAACAGATGGTGGTGTAGATATTTCCTTGTTTATACAAACAGCGGTGTATTTATTTCCATGTTTATACAGATAGCGGTGTAGATATTTCCATGTATATGAAGACGGCTGTGTAGATATTTCCAAGTTTATAGAGATGGCTGTGTAGATATTTCCATGTTTATACAGATGACTTTGTAGGTATTTCCATGTTTATACACACTGCGGTGTAGATATTTCCTTGCTTATAGAGATAGCTGTGTAGATATTTCCACGTTTATACAGATAGCGGTGTAGATATTTCCATGTTTATACAGATCGCGGTGTAGATAATAACATGTTTATACAAATCGCGGTGTAGATATTTCCATGTTCCTACACATGACAGTGTTGGTATTTCCATGTTTATACACATGGCTTTGTAGATATTTCCATGTTTATAGAGATAGCGGTGTAGATATTTAAATGTTTATACAGATAGCGGTGTAAATATTTACATGTTTATACAGATCATGTTGTAGATATTGCCATGTTTATACAGATACCGGTGTAGAAATTTCCATGTTTATACAGACCGCAGTGTAGATATTTCCATGTTTATACAGATAGCGGTGTAGATATTTCCATGTTAGTACAGATGGCGGTGTTGATGTGTCCATCTATACACAGATTGCCGTGTAGGTATTTCCATGTTTACACAGAAGGCATTGTAGATATTTCCATGTTTATACAGATGGTGGTGTAGATATTTCCATGTTTACACAGATGACTGTATAGGTATTTCCATGTTTTTACAGATGGAATTGTAGATATTTCCATGTTTGTAGAGATAGCGTTGTAGATATTTCCACGTTTATACTGATCGCGGTGTAGATATTTCCATGTTTATAGAGATGGCAGTGTCGGTATTTCCATGTTTATAGAGATGGCGGTGTAAATATTTCCATGTTTATAGAGATAGCTGTGTAGATATTTCCATGTTTATACAGATAGCGGTGTAGACATTTCCATGTTTATACAGATCGCGGTGTAGATATTTCCATGTTTATGCAGATCGCGGTGCAGATATTTCCATGTTTATACAGACAGCGGTGTAGATATTTCCATGTTTTTACAGATATTGGTGTAGATATTTCCATGTTTACACAGATTGCGGTGTAGATATTTCCATGTTTCTACAGATGGCATTGTAGATATTTCCCTGTTTATACAGATGGCGGTGTAGATATTTCCATGTTTATATAGATGGTGGTGTAGATATTACCATGTTTATACAGATAGCGGTGTAGATATTTCCATGTTTATACAGATCGCGGTGAAGATATTTCCATGTTTATACAGATCGCGGTGTAGATATTTCCATGTTTATACAGATCGTGGCATAGATATTTCCATGTTTATACAGATAGCGGTGTAGATATTTCCATGTTTATACAGATGGCGGTGTAGATATTTCCATGTTGATAGAGATGGCGGTGTAGATATTTCCATTTTCATTGAGATAACGGTGTAGATATATCCATGTTCATAGAGATAGCAGTGAGGATATTTCCATGTTTATACAGATAGCAGTGTATATATTTCCATTTTTATAGAGATAGCGGTTTTGATATTTCATACTTATACAGATAGCGGTGTAGATATTTCCATGTTTATACAGATTGCGGTGTAGATATTTCCATGTTTATACAGATAGGGGGGTAGATATTTCCACGTTTATACAGATGGCGGTGTAGATATTTCCATCTTTCTACAAATGGCAGTGTAGATATTTCCATGTTTATAGAGATGGCGGTGTAGATATTCCCATGTTTATATAGATGGCAATGTAGATATTTTCTTGTTTATGTAGATGGCGTTGTAGATATCTCCATGTTTAAAGAGATGGCGGTTTATATATTTCCATATTGATGGAGATAACGGTGTAGATATTTCCATGTTTATAGAGATAGCGGAGTAGTTATTTCCATGTTTATAGAGATAGCGCTGTAGATATTTCCATATTTCTACAGATGACTGTGTAGATATTTCCATGTTTGTACAGATTTCAGTTTAGATATTTCCATGTTTATAGAGATAGCGGTGTAGATATTTTCATGTTTATACAGATTGCGGTGGAGATATGTCCATGTTTATACAGATAGCAATGGAGATATTTCCACGTTAATATACATAGCGGTGTAGATATTTCCATGTTTATACAGATAGCGGTGTAGATATTTCCATGTTTACACAGATGGTGGTGTAGATATTTCCGTGTTTATACACATGGAGGAGTAGATATTTCCATCTTTATGGAGATGGCAGTGTAGATATTTTCATGTTTATAGAGATGGCGTTGTAGATATTTCCATATTTATAGAGATAGCGGTGTAGATATTTCCATCTTTGTACAGATGGCAGTGTAGATATTTCCATGTTTATACAGATGGCAGTGTAGATATTTCCATATTTATACAGATGTCTGTGTAGATATTTCCATGTGTATACAGATGGTATTGTAGCTATTTCCATGTTTATACAGATGGTGGTGTAGATATTTCCATGTTTATTCAGATGACTGTGTAGATATTTCCATGTTTTTACAGATGGCAGTGTAGACATATCAATGTTTATAGAGATGGCGCTGTAGATATTTCCATGTTTATACTGATAACGGTGGATATATTTCCATGTTTATACAGGCAGCAGTGGAGATATTTCCATGTTTATACACATAGCGGTGTACATATTTCCATGTTTATAGAGACAGGGGTGTAGGTATTTCCATGTTTATACTGATAGCGGAGCAGATATTTCCATGTTTATACAGATTACTATGCAGATATTTCCATATTTACACAGAGGGCTGTGTAGATATTTCTATGTTTATACAGATGGCAGTGTAGATATTTCCATGTTCCCACACATGACTGTGTAGCTATTTCCATGTTTATACAGATGGCTTTGTAGATATTTCCATGTTTATAGAGATAGCGTTGCAGATGTTTCCATGTTTATACAGATAGCGGTGTATATATTTCCATGTTTATACAGATCGTGGTGTAGATATTTCCATGTTTATACAGATACCGGTGTAGATATTTCAATGTTTATACAGACCGCAGTGTAGATATTTCAATGTTTATACAGACCGCAGTGTAGATATTTCCATGTTTGTACAGATGGCGGTGTTGATGTTTCCATCTATACACAGATTGCCGTGTAGGTATTTCCATGTGTATACAGATGGCATTGTAGATATTTCCATGTTTATACAGATGATGGTGTAGATATTTCCATGTTTACACAGATGACTGTATAGATGTTTCCATGTTTAAACAGATGGCATTGTAGATATTTCCATGTTTATACAGATAGCGGTGTAGATATTTCCAAATTTATACATATAACGGTGTAGAAATTTCCATGTTTATACAGATATCGGTGTAAATATTTCCATGTTTATACAGATCACGGTGTAGATATTTCCATGTTTATAGAGATAGCTGTGTAGATATTTCCATGTTTATACAGATAGCGGTGTAGATATTTCCATGTTTACACAGACCACGGTGTAGATATTTCCATGTTTATACAGATAGCGGTGCAGATATTTCTATGTTTGTACAGATGGCGGTGTTGATATTTCCATCTATACACAGATGACCGTGTAGATATTTCCATGTTTATACAGATGTCGGCGCAGATATTTCTATGGATATGTAGATGGCGGTGTAGATATTTCCATGTATATACAGATAGCAGTGTAGTTATTTCCATGTTTATAGAGAGTGAGGTGTAGATACTTCCATGTATGTACACATGGCTGTGTAGCTATTTCCATGTTTATACAGATGGCGGTGTAGATATTTCCATGTTTATACAGATAACTTTGTAAGTATTTCCGTGTTTATACAGATGGCGGTGTAGATATTTCAATGTTTATAGAGATAGCAGTGAAGATATTTCCATGTTTATACAAATAGCAGTGTAGTTATTTCCATGTTTATATAGATAGTGGTGTAGATATTTCCATGTATATACACATGGCTGTGAAGATATTTCCATGTTTATAGAGATGGCGGTATAGATATTTCCATGTTTATACAGATAATTTTGTAAGTATTTCCATGTTTATACAGATGGCGCTGTAGATATTTCCATGTTTATACTGATCACGGTGTAGATATTTCCATGTTTATAGAGATGGCGGTGTAGATATTTCCATGTTCATAGAGATAGCGCTGTTGATTTTTCCATTTTTATAGAGATAGATGTGTGGATATTTCCATGTTTATACAGATAGGGGTGTAGATATTTCCATGTTTATAGAGATGGCGGTGTAGATATTTCCATGATTATACAGACCTCGGTGTAAATATTTCCATGTTTATACATATCGCGGTGTAGATACTTCCATGTTTATACAGATCATGGTGTAGATATTTCCATGTTTATACAGATCGCGGTGTTGATATTACCATGTTTATAGGGATAGCGGTGCAAAGATTTCCACATTTATACAGATAGCGGTGTAGTTATTAGAATGTTTATACAGATAGCAGTGTAGATATTTCCATGTATAAACAGATGTCTGTGTATATATTTCCATGTTTAAACAGATGGCAGTGTAGATATTTCCTTGTTTATACAAATAGCGGTGTAGTTATTTCCATGTTTATACTGATAGCGGTGTAGATATTTCCATGTATATACAGATGACTGTGTAGATATTTCCATGTTTATACAGATGGCTGTGTAGATATTTCCATGTTTATACAGATGACTTTGTAGGTATTTCCATGTTTATACAGATGGCGGTGTAGGTTTTTCCATGTTTATAGAGATAGCTGTGTAGATATTTCCATGTTTATACAGATAATGGTGTAGATATTTCCATGTTTATACAGATCGCGTTGTAGATATTTCCATGTTTATACAGACAGCAGTGGAGGTATTTCCATGTTTATACACATAGCGTTGTATATATTTCCATGTTTATAGAGACAGCGGTGTACCTATTTCCATGTTTATACAGATAGCGGTGCAGATATTTCCATGTTTATACAGATGCCTATGCAGATATTTCCATATTTATACAGAGGGATGTGTAGATATTTCCATATTTATACAGATGGCAGTGTAGATATTTCCATGTTCCTACACATGATTCTGTAGGTATTTCCATGTTTATACAGGTGGATTTGCAGATATTTCCATGTTTATAGAGATAGCGGTGCAGATATTCCATGTTTATACAGATAGCGGTGTAAATATTTCCATGCTTATACAGATCGTGGTGTAGATATTTCCATCTTTATACAGATACCAGTGTAGATATTTCCATGTTTATACAGACCGCAGTGTAGATGTTTCCATCTTTATACAGATAGCGGTGTAGATATTTCCATGTTTGTACAGATGGCGTTGTTGATGTTTCCATCTGTACACAGATTGCCGTGTAGTTATTTCCATATGTATACAGATGGCATTGTAGATATTTCCATGTTTATACAGATGGTGGTGTAGATATTTCCATGTTTATACAGATGACTGTATAGGTATTTCCATGTTTTTACAGATGGAATTGTAGATGTTTCCATGTTTATAGAGATAGCAGTGTAGATATTAACATGTTTGTACAGATGGCGGTGTAGATATTTCCATGTTTATACAGAGAGCCGTGTAAATATTTCCATGTTTATACAGACCACGGTGTAGATATTTCCATGTTTATAGAGATAGCGGTGTAGATATTTCCATATTTATACAGATAGCGGTGTAGATATTTCCATGTTTATACAGACCGTGGTGTAAATATTTCCATGTTTATACAGATAGCGTTGCAGATACTTCCATGTTTGTACAGATGGCGGTGTTGATATTTCCATCTATGCACAGATGACCGTGTAGATATTTCCATGTTTATACAGAGGGCGGCGCAGATATTTCTACGGATATGTAAATGGTGGTGTAAATATTTCCATGTTTATACAGAAAGCGGTGTATTTATTTCCATGTTTATATAGATAGCGGTGTAGATATTTCCATGTATATACATATGGCTGTGTAGATATTTCCCTGTTTATACAGATGGCGGTGTAGATATTTACATGTTTATACAGATAAATTTGTAAGAATTTCCATGTTTATACAGATGGCGTTGTAGATATTTCGATGTTTATAGAGATAGCAGTGGAGATATTTCCACGTTTATACCGATAGCGGTGTAGATATTTCCATGTTTATACTGATCGCGGTGTAGATATTTCCATGTTTATAGAGATGGCGGTGTAGATATTTCCATTTTCATAGAGATAGCGGTTTTGATTTTTCCATGTTTATAGAGATAGCGGTGTGGATATTTCCATGTTTATACAGATAGGGGTGTAGATATTTCCATGTTTATAGAGATAGCGGTGTAGATATTTCCATGTTTATACAGATAGTGCTGTAGATATTTCCATGTTTATACAGATAGCGGTGTAGATATTTCCATGTTTATAGAGACGGCGGCGTAGATATTTCCATGTTTATAGAGATAGCGGTGTAGATATATCCTTGTTCATTGAGGTTGCAATGAGGATATTTCCATGTTTATACAGATAGCAGTGTAGATATTTCCATGTTTATGTAGATAGCGGTGTAGATATTTCCATGTTTACAGAGATAGCGGTGTAGATATTTCCAACTTTGCACAGATTGCGGTGTAAGTATTGAGAAAATTACACAGATAGCGGTGTAGATATTTCCAAGTTTACACAGATAGCTGTGTAGATATTTCCATGTTTACAGAGATAGCATTGAAGTTATTTCCATGTTTATACAGATTGCGGTGTAGTTATTTCGATGTTGATACATATAGCGGTGTAGATATTTCCATGTTTATACAGGTAGTGGTGTAGAAATTCCCATGTTTATACAGATCGCTTTGTAGACATTTCCATCTTTCTACAGATGTCAGTGTACATATTTCCAAGTTTATACAGATGGCAGTGTAAATATTTCCATGTTTATACAGATGTCTGTGTAGATATTTCCATGTTTATGCAGATGGCGGTGTAGATATTTCCATGTTTATAGGGATGGCGGTGTAGTCATTTCTATGTCTATAGACATAGCGGTGTAAATATTTCCATGCTCATAGAGATGGTGGTGTAAGTATTTTCATGTTTATAGAGATAGCGGTGTAGACATTTCCATGTTTATACAGATAACGGTGTTGGTATTTCCATGTTTATACAGATAGCGGTGTAGATATTTCCATGTTTATACAGCTCGCGGTGTCGGTATTTCCATCTTTATATAGATGGCAGTGTAGATATTTCCATGTTGATACAGATAGCGGTGTAGATATTTACATGTCTATAGAGGTAGCGGTGTAGGTATTTCCATATTTATACAGATTGCGGTGTAGATATTTCCATCTTTATACAGATGGCGGTGTAGATATCTCCATGTTTATACACATGGCAATGAAGATATTTCCATGTTTATACAGACAGTGGTGTAGATATTTCCATGTTTATACAGATGGCGGTGTAGATACATCCATGTTTCTGAAGATGGCGTTGTAGATATTTTCATGTTTATAGAGATGGCGGTGTAGATATTTCCATGTATATAAAGATTGCAGTGTAGATATTTCCATGTTTATAGAGAAATCGGTGTAGGTATTTCCATGTTTATAGAGATAGCGGTGTGGATATTTCCATATTTATACAGATAGCGGTGTAGGTATTTCCATGTTTATACAGATGGCAGGGTAGATATTTCCTTATTTATGCAGATATCGGTGTAGATATTTCCAGGTTTATACAGAAAGCGGTGTAGATATTTCCACGTTTTACAGATAGTGGTGTAGATATTTCCATCTTTATACAGATAGCGGTGCATATATTTCCATGTTTACACAAATAGCCGTGTGTATATTTCTATGTTTACACAGATAGAGTTGCAGATATTTCCATGTTTATAAAGACAGCGGTGCAGACATTTCCATGTTTATACAGATAGCGGTGTGGCTATTTCCATGTTTATACAGATAGCGGTGTTGGTATTTCCATGTTAATAGAGATAGCGGTGTAGGTATTTCCATATTTCTACAGATAGCGGTGTAGGTATTTCCATGTTTATACAGATGGCGGTGTAGATATTTCCATGTTTCTACATATGGCGGTGTAGATATTTCCATGTTAATACAGATAGCGGTGTAGATATTTCTATGTTTTCAGAGATAGCGGTGTAGATATTTCCCTCTTTGCACAGACTGCCGTGTAGTTATTTCCATTTTTACACAGATACCTGTGTAGATATTTCCAAGCTTACACAGATAGCTGTGTAGATATTTCCATGTTTACACAGATAGCGTTGTAGATATTTCCATGTTTGTACAGATAGCGGTGTAAATATTTCCATGTTTATACAGATAGCGGTGTAGATATTTCCATGTTTATACAGATAGCGGTGGAGATATTTCCCTGGTTATACAGATAGCGATGTAGATATTTCCATGTTTATACAGATAGCGGTGTAGATATTTCCATGTTTATAGAGATAGCAGTGTAGATATTTCCCTGTTTATACAGATGGCTGTGTAGATATTTCCATTCTTATAGAGATAGCGATGTAGATATTTCCATCTTTATAAAGATAGCGGTGTAGATATTTCCATGTTTATACAGATGGCGGTGTAGATAGTTCCATGTTTATGGAGATGGCGGTGTAGATATTTTCATATTTATATAGATGGCGGTGAAGATATTTCCATGTTTGTAGAGATTGTGGTGTTCAACTTTCCATGTTTATAGAGATAGCGCTGTAGGTATTTCCCTGTTTATAGAGATTGTTGTGTAGATACATCCATGTTTATACAGATGGCTGTGTAGATATTTCCATGTATATACAGATGACTCTGTAGATATTTGTATGTTTACACAAATGGCAGTGTAGATATTTCCATATTTATACAGATAGCGGTGTAGATATTTCCATGTTTATACAGATAACGGTGTAGATATATCCATGTTTATATAGATAGCGATGTAGATATTTCCATATTTATACAGATAGTGGCATAGATATTTCCATGTTTACAGAGATAGCGGTGTAGATATTTCCATGTTTATAGAGATAGTGGTGTAGATAATTCCATGTTTATAGAGACAGAGGTGTAGATATTTCCATGTTTATACAGATAGCGGTGTAGGTATTTCCATGTTTTTACAGATCGCGGTGTAGATATTTCCATGTTTTTAAAGATAGCGGTGCAGATGTTTCCATTTTTATACAGGTAGCGGTGTAGATATTTCCATGTTTATACAGATGGTGGTGTAGATATTTCCATGTTTATTGAGATAGCGGTGTAGACATTTCAATGTTTATACAGATAGTGGTGAAGATATTTCCATGTTTATAGAGATAGTGGTGTAGATATTTCCATATTTATAAATATAGCATTGTAGATATTTTCATGTTTATACAGATAGCGGTGTAGCTATTTCCATGTTTATACACATACCGGTGTAGATATTTTCATGTTAATACAGATGGCTGTGTAGATATTTCCATGTTTATAGAGATGGCTGTGTAGATATTTCCATGTTTATAAAGATGGCAGTGTAGATATTTACATGTTTATGCAGATGGTGGTGTTGATATTTCCGTGTTTACAGAGATAGCGGTGTAGGTATTTCCATCTTTACACAGATAGTGGTGTAGATATTTCCCAGTTTACACAGATAGCTGTGTAGATATTTCCATGTTTACACAGATAGCATTGTAGATATTTCCATGTTTACACAGATAGCGTTGTAGATATTTCCATGTTTATACAGATAGCGGTATAGGTATTTCCATGATTATACAGATAGCTGTGTAGATATTTCCATGTTTATACAGATAGCGGTGTAGATATTTCCATATTTATAGAGATAGCGGTGGAGATATTTCCATGTTTATACAGATAGTGATATAGATATTCCATGTTTATACAGATAGCCATGTAGATATTTCCATGTTTATAGAGATAGCGGTGTAGATATTTCCATGTTTATAGAGATGGCTGTGTAGATATTTCCATGTGTATAGAGATGGCAGTCTTGATATTTCCATGTTTATAGAGATGGTGGTGTAGATATTTCCATGTTTATACAGATGACTGTGTAGCTATTTGCATGTTTATACAGATGGCGGTGTAGATATTTCCATCTTTATAGAGATAGCAGTGTAGATATTTCCATGTTTATACAGATAGCGGTGTAGATATTTCCATGTTTGTAGAGATAGCGGTGTAGATGATTCCATGTTTATAGAGATAACGGTGTAGATATTTCCATGTTTATACAGATAGTGATGTAGATATTTCCATGTTTCCACATATAGCAGTGCAGATATTTCCATGTTTACACAGATAGCATTGCAGATATTTCCATGTTTATACAGATGTCGGTGAAGATTTTTCCATGTTTATGCAGACGGCGGGGTAGATATTTCCATGGTTGTGCCGATGGCGGTGAAGATATTATCAAGTTTACAGACATGGCGGTATAGATGTTTCCATGTTTATAGAGATGGCGGTGTAGGTATTTCGATGTTTATAGTGATACTGGTGTAGATATTTCCATGTTGAAGCAGATAGCGGTGTAGATATTTTCATGTTTATTTGGATAGCGTTGTTGATATTTCCATGGTTATAGGGATAGTGGTGTAGATGTTTCCATATTTATACAGATAGCGGTTTAGGTATTTCCATGTTTATACAGATGGCAGTATAGATATTTCCATGTTTATACAGATGGTGGTGTAGATATTTCCCTGTTTATACAGATGACTGTGTAGATATTTCCATGTTTATAGAGATAGCGGTGTGGATATTTCCATGTTTATACAGATAGGTTTGTAGATATTTCCATGTTTATAGAGATGGCGATGTAGATATTTCCATGTTTATACAGATCACGGTGTAGATATTTCCATGTTTATACAGATCGCGGTGTAGATATTTCCGTGTTTATACAGATCATGGTGTAGATATTTCCATGTTTATACAGATCGCGGTGATGATATTACCATGTTTATAGGGATAGCGGTGCAAATATTTCCACATTGATACAGATAGCGGTGTAGTTATTAGCATGTTTATACAGATAGCAGTGTAGATATTTCCATGTATAAACAGATGTCTGTGTAGATATTTCCATGTTTAAAAAGATGGTGGTGTAGATATTTCCTTGTTTATACAAACAGCGGTGTATTTATTTCCATGTTTATACACATAGCGGTGTAGATATTTCCATGTATATGAAGACGGCTGTGTAGATATTTCCAAGTTTATAGAGATGGCTGTGTAGATATTTCCATGTTTATACAGATGACTTTGTAGGTATTTCCATGTTTATACACACTGCGGTGTAGATATTTCTTTGCTTATAGAGATAGCTGTGTAGATATTTCCACGTTTATACAGATAGCGGTGTAGATATTTCCATGTTTATACAGATCGCGGTGTAGATAATAACATGTTTATACAAATCGCGGTGTAGATATTTCCATGTTCCTACACATGACTGTGTTGGTATTTCCATGTTTATACAGATGGCTTTGTAGATATTTCCATGTTTATAGAGATAGCGGTGTAGATATTTAAATGTTTATACAGATAGCGGTGTAAATATTTACATGTTTATACAGATCATGTTGTAGATATTGCCATGTTTATACAGATACCGGTGTAGAAATTTCCATGTTTATACAGACCGCAGTGTAGATATTTCCATGTTTATACAGATAGCGGTGTAGATATTTCCATGTTAGTACAGATGGCGGTGTTGATGTGTCCATCTATACACAGATTGCCGTGTAGGTATTTCCATGTTTACACAGAAGGCATTGTAGATATTTCCATGTTTATACAGATGGTGGTGTAGATATTTCCATGTTTACACAGATGACTGTATAGGTATTTCCATGTTTTTACAGATGGAATTGTAGATATTTCCATGTTTGTAGAGATAGCGTTGTAGATATTTCCACGTTTATGCTGATCGCGGTGTAGATATTTCCATGTTTATAGAGATAGCGGTGTGGATATTTCCGTGTTTATACAGATAGGGGTGTAGATATTTCCATGTTTATAGAGATGGCAGTGTAGGTATTTCCATGTTTATAGAGATGGCGGTGTAAATATTTCCATGTTTATAGAGATAGCTGTGTAGATATTTCCATGTTTATACAGATAGCGGTGTAGATATTTCCATGTTTATACAGATCGCGGTGTAGATATTTCCATGTTTATGCAGATCGCGGTGCAGATATTTCCATGTTTATACAGACAGCGGTGTAGATATTTCCATGTTTTTACAGATATTGGTGTAGATATTTCCATGTTTACACAGATTGCGGTGTAGATATTTCCATGTTTCTACAGATGGCATTGTAGATATTTCCCTGTTTATACAGATGGCGGTGTAGATATTTCCATGTTGATAGAGATGGCGGTGTAGATATTTCCATTTTCATTGAGATAACGGTGTAGATATATCCATGTTCATAGAGATAGCAGTGAGGATATTTCCATGTTTATACAGATAGCAGTGTATATATTTCCATTTTTATAGAGATAGCGGTTTTGATATTTCATACTTATACAGATAGCGGTGTAGATATTTCCATGTTTATACAGATTGCGGTGTAGATATTTCCATGTTTATACAGATAGGGGTGTAGATATTTCCACGTTTATACAGATGGCGGTGTAGATATTTCCATCTTTCTACAAATGGCAGTGTAGATATTTCCATGTTTATAGAGATGGCGGTGTAGATATTCCCATGTTTATATAGATGGCAATGTATATATTTTCTTGTTTATGTAGATGGCGTTGTAGATATCTCCATGTTTAAAGAGATGGCGGTTTATATATTTCCATATTGATGGAGATAACGGTGTAGATATTTCCATGTTTATAGAGATAGCGGAGTATTTATTTCCATGTTTATAGAGATAGCGCTGTAGATATTTCCATATTTCTACAGATGACTGTATAGATATTTCCATGTTTGTACAGATTTCAGTTTAGATATTTCCATGTTTATAGAGATAGCGGTGTAGATATTTTCATGTTTATACAGATTGCGGTGGAGATATGTAAATGTTTATACAGATAGCAATGGAGATATTTCCACGTTAATACACATAGCGGTGTAGATATTTCCATGTTTATACAGATAGCGGTGTAGATATTTCCATGTTTACACAGATGGTGGTGTAGATATTTCCGTGTTTATACACATGGAGGAGTAGATATTTCCATCTTTATGGAGATGGCAGTGTAGATATTTTCATGTTTATAGAGATGGCGTTGTAGATATTTCCATATTTATAGAGATATCGGTGTAGATATTTCCATCTTTCTACAGATGGCAGTGTAGATATTTCCATGTTTATACAGATGGCAGTGTAGATATTTCCATATTTATACAGATGTCTGTGTAGATATTTCCATGTGTATACAGATGGTATTGTAGCTATTTCCATGTTTATACAGATGGTGGTGTAGATATTTCCATGTTTATTCAGATGACTGTGTAGATATTTCCATGTTTTTACAGATGGCAGTGTAGACATATCAATGTTTATAGAGATGGCGCTGTAGATATTTCCATGTTTATACAGATAACGGTGGATATATTTCCATGTTTATACAGGCAGCAGTGGAGATATTTCCATGTTTATACACATAGCGGTGTACATATTTCCATGTTTATAGAGACAGCGGTGTAGGTATTTCCATGTTTATACAGATAGCGGAGCAGATATTTCCATGTTTATACAGATTACTATGCAGATATTTCCATATTTATACAGAGGGCTGTGTAGATATTTCTATGTTTATACAGATGGCAGTGTAGATATTTCCATATTCCTACACATGACTGTGTAGCTATTTCCATGTTTATACAGATGGCTTTGTAGATATTTCCATGTTTATAGAGATAGCGTTGCAGATGTTTCCATGTTTATACAGATAGCGGTGTATATATTTCCATGTTTATACAGATCGTGGTGTAGATATTTCCATGTTTATACAGATACCGGTGTAGATATTTCAATGTTTATACAGACCGCAGTGTAGATATTTCAATGTTTATACAGACCGCAGTGTAGATATTTCCATGTTTGTACAGATGGCGGTGTTGATGTTTCCATCTATACACAGATTGCCGTGTAGGTATTTCCATGTGTATACAGATGGCATTGTAGATATTTCCATGTTTATACAGATGATGGTGTAGATATTTCCATGTTTACACAGATGACTGTATAGATGTTTCCATGTTTAAACAGATGGCATTGTAGATATTTCCATGTTTATACAGATAGCGGTGTAGATATTTCCAAATTTATACATATAACGGTGTAGAAATTTCCATGTTTATACAGATATCGGTGTAAATATATCCATGTTTATACAGATCACGGTGTAGATATTTCCATGTTTAAAGAGATAGCTGTGTAGATATTTCCATGTTTATACAGATAGCGGTGTAGATATTTCCATGTTTATACAGACCGCGGTGTAGATATTTCCATGTTTATACAGATAGCGGTGCAGATATTTCCATGTTTATAGAGATGGCGGTGTAGATATTTCCATTTTCATAGAGATAGCGGTGTTGATTTTTCCATGTTTATAGAGATAGCGGTGTGGATATTTCCATGTTTATACAGATAGGGGTGTAGATATTTCCATGTTTATAGAGATAGCGGTGTAGATATTTCCATGTTTTTCAGATAGTGCTGTAGATATTTCCATGTTTATACAGATAGCGGTGTAGATATTTCCATGTTTATAGAGACGGCGGCGTAGATATTTCCATGTTTATAGAGATAGCGGTGTAGATATATCCTTGTTCATTGAGGTTGCAATGAGGATATTTCCATGTTTATACAGATAGCAGTGTAGATATTTCCATGTTTATGTAGATAGCGGTGTAGATATTTCCATGTTTACAGAGATAGCGGTGTAGATATTTCCAACTTTGCACAGATTGCGGTGTAAATATTGAGAAAATTACACAGATAGCGGTGTAGATATTTCCAAGTTTACACAGATAGCTGTGTAGATATTTCCATGTTTACAGAGATAGCATTGAAGTTATTTCCATGTTTATACAGATTGCGGTGTAGTTATTTCGATGTTGATACATATAGCGGTGTAGATATTTCCATGTTTATACAGGTAGTGGTGTAGAAATTCCCATGTTTATACAGATCGCTTTGTAGACATTTCCATCTTTCTACAGATGTCAGTGTACATATTTCCAAGTTTATACAGATGGCAGTGTAGATATTTCCATGTTTATACAGATGTCTGTGTAGATATTTCCATGTTTATGCAGATGGCGGTGTAGACATTTCCATGTTTATAGGGATGGCGGTGTAGTCATTTCTATGTCTATAGAGATAGCGGTGTAAATATTTCCATGCTCATAGAGATGGTGGTGTAAGTATTTTCATGTTTATAGAGATAGCGGTGTAGACATTTCCATGTTTATACAGATAACGGTGTTGGTATTTCCATGTTTATACAGATAGCGGTGTAGATATTTCCATCTTTATACAGATGGCGGTGTAGATATTTCCATGTTTATACACATGGCAGTGAAGATATTTCCATGTTTATACAGACAGTGGTGTAGATATTTCCATGTTTATACAGCTCGCGGTGTCGGTATTTCCATCTTTATATAGATGGCAGTGTAGATATTTCCATGTTGATACAGATAGCGGTGTAGATATTTACATGTCTATAGAGGTAGCGGTGTAGGTATTTCCATATTTATACAGATTGCGGTGTAGATATTTCCATCTTTATACAGATGGCGGTGTAGATATTTCCATGTTTATACACATGGCAGTGAAGATATTTCCATGTTTATACAGACAGTGGTGTAGATATTTCCATGTTTATACAGATGGCGGTGTAGATACATCCATGTTTCTGAAGATGGCGTTGTAGATATTTTCATGTTTATAGAGATGGCGGTGTAGATATTTCCATGTATATAGAGATTGCAGTGTAGATATTTCCATGTTTATAGAGAAATCGGTGTAGGTATTTCCATGTTTATAGAGATAGCGGTGTGGATATTTCCATATTTATACAGATAGCGATGTAGGTATTTCCATGTTTATACAGATGGCAGGGTAGATATTTCCTTATTTATGCAGATATCTGTGTAGATATTTCCAGGTTTATACAGAAAGCGGTGTAGATATTTCCACGTTTTACAGATAGTGGTGTAGATATTTCCATCTTTATACAGATAGCGGTGCATATATTTCCATGTTTACACAAATAGCCGTGTGTATATTTCTATGTTTACACAGATAGAGTTGCAGATATTTCCATGTTTATAAAGACAGCGGTGCAGACATTTCCATGTTTATACAGATAGCGGTGTGGCTATTTCCATGTTTATACAGATAGCGGTGTTGGTATTTCCATGTTTATAGAGATAGCGGTGTAGGTATTTCCATATTTCTACAGATAGCGGTGTAGGTATTTCCATGTTTATACAGATGGCGGTGTAGATATTTCCATGTTTCTACATATGGCGGTGTAGATATTTCCTTGTTCATACAGATAGCGGTGTAGATATTTCCATGTTAATACAGATAGCGGTGTAGATATTTCTATGTTTTCAGAGATAGCGGTGTAGATATTTCCCTCTTTGCACAGACTGCCGTGTAGTTATTTCCATTTTTACACAGATAACTGTGTAGATATTTCCAAGCTTACACAGATAGCTGTGTAGATATTTCCATGTTTACACAGATAGCGTTGTAGATATTTCCATGTTTGTACAGATAGCGGTGTAAATATTTCCATGTTTATACAGATAGCGGTGTAGATATTTCCATGTTTATACAGATAGCGGTGGAGATATTTCCCTGGTTATACAGATAGCGATGTAGATATTTCCATGTTTATACAGATAGCGGTGTAGATATTTCCATGTTTATAGAGATAGCAGTGTAGATATTTCCCTGTTTATACAGATGGCTGTGTAGATATTTCCATTCTTATAGAGATAGCGATGTAGATATTTCCATCTTTATACAGATAGCGGTGTAGATATTTCCATGTTTATACAGATGGCGGTGTAGATAGTTCCATGTCTATGGAGATGGCGGTGTAGATATTTTCATATTTATATAGATGGCGGTGAAGATATTTCCATGTTTGTAGAGATTGTGGTGTTCAACTTTCCATGTTTATAGAGATAGCGCTGTAGGTATTTCCCTTTTTATAGAGATTGTTGTGTAGATACATCCATGTTTATACAGATGGCTGTGTAGATATTTCCATGTATACACAGATGACTCTGTAGATATTTGTATGTTTACACAAATGGCAGTGTAGATATTTCCATATTTATACAGATAGCGGTGTAGATATTTCCATGTTTATACAGATAACGGTGTAGATATATCCATGTTTATATAGATAGCGATGTAGATATTTCCATATTTATACAGATAGTGGCGTAGATATTTCCATGTTTACAGAGATAGCGGTGTGGATATTTCCATCTTTACACAGATAGCGTTGTAGATATTTTCATATTTATACAGATCGTGGTGTAGATATTTCCATCTATCCACAGATGGCAGTTTAGATATTTCCATGTTTATACAGATGACAGTGTAGATATTTCCATGTTTATACAGATAGCGGTGTAGATATTTCCAGGTTTATACAGATCACGGTGTAGATATTTCCATGTTTATACAGATCGCGGTGTAGATATTTCCATGTTTATACAGATAGCAGTGTAGATATTTCCATGTTTTTACAGATATCGGTGTTGACATTTCCATGTTTATACAGATTGCGGTGTAGATATTTCCATCTTTCTACAGATGGTATTGTAGATATTTCCATGTTTATACAGATGGTGGTGTAGGTATTTCCATGTTTATATAGATGGAGGTGTAGATATTACCATGTTTAAACAGATCGCGGTGTAGATGTTTCCATGTTTATACAGATCGTGGTGAAGACATTTTCATGTTTATACAGATCGTGGTGTAGAAATTTCCATGTTTATACAGATCGCGGTGTAGATATTTCCATGTTTATACAGATAGCGATGTAGATATTTCCATGTTTATACAGATAGCGGTGTAGATATTTCCATGTTTATACAGATGGCGGTGTAGATAATTCCATGTTTATAGAGATGGCAGTGTAGATATTTCCATGTTTATTTAGATAGCGGTAGAGATATATCCATGTTCATAGAGATAGCACTGAGGATATTTCCATGTTTATACAGATAGCAGTGTGAATATTTCCATTTTTATAGAGATAGCGGTTTAGATATTTCATATTTATACAGATAGCGTTGTAGATATTTCCATGTCTATACAGACTGCGGTGTAGATATTTCCATGTTTATACAGATAGTGGTGTAGATATTTCCACGTTTATACAAATGGCGGTGTAGATATTTCCATCTTTCTACAAATGGCAGTGAAGATATTTAAAGGTTTATAGAGTTGGCGGTGTAGATATTTCCATGTTTATATAGATGGCAGTGTAGATATTTTCTTGTTTATGTAGATGGCGTTGTAGATATCTCCATGTTTAAAGAGATGGCGGTGTATATATTTCCATGTTGATGGAGATAGCGGTGTAGATATTTCCATGTTTATACAGATAGCGGTGTAGTTATTTCCATGCTTATAGAGATAGCGGTGTAGATATTTCCATGTTTCTACAGATAACTGTGCAGATATTTCCATGTTAGTACAGAAGGCATTGTAGATATTTCCATGTTTATAGAGATAGCGGTGTAGATATTTTCATGTTTATACAGATTGCGGTGGAGATATGTCCATGTTTATACAGATAGCAATGGAGATATTTCCACGTTAATACACATAGCGGTGTAGATATTTCCATGTTTATACAGATGGCTGTGCAGATATTTCCATGTTTATACAGAGTTCTCTGTAGATATTTCCATGTTTATATAGATGACAGTGTAGATATTTCCAGGTTAATACAGATGACGGTGTAGATATTTCCATGTTTATAGAGATAGCGTTGTAGATATTTCCATGTTTATAGAGATAGCGGTGTAAATATTTCCATCTTCCTACAGATGGCAGTGTAGATATTTCCATGTTTATACAGATAGCGGTGTAGATATTTACAACTTTATTCAGAGAGTGCTGTACATATTTCCATGTTTATACAGATCACTGTGTAGGTATTTCCATGTCTATACAGATAACGTTGTACATATTTCCATCTTTTTACAAACGATGGTGTAGATATTTCCATGTTCCTACACATGACTGTGTAGTTATGTCCATGTTTATACAGATGGCGGTGTAGATATTTCCATATTTATAGAGATAGCAGTGTAGATATTTCCACGTTTATACAGACAGCGGTGTAAATATTTCCATGTTTATACAGATCGTGGTGTAGATATTTCCATGTTTATACAGATATCGGCGTAGATATTTCCATGTTTATACAGACTGCAGTGTAGATATTTCTATGTTTATTCAGATAGCGGTGTAGATATTTCCATGTTTGTACAGATGGCGGTGTTGATATTTCCATCTGTACACAGATTGCCGTGTAGATATTTCCATTTTTATACAGATGGCGTTGTAGATATTTCCATGGATATGCAGATGGCGGTGTGGGTGTTTCAATGTTTATAAAGTTAGTGATGTAGATATTTCCATGTTTATGCAGCTCGCGGTGCAGATATTTATATCTTTATACAGATGGCATTGTAGATATTTCCTTATTCACACAGATGGCGGTGTAGATGTTTCCATGTTTATACAGATGGCAGAGTAGATAGTTCCATGTTTATGGAGTTGGCAGTGTAGATATTTTCATGTTTATAGAGATGGCGGTATGGATATTTCCATGTTTATAGAGATAGCAGTGTAGCTATTTACATGTTTATACAGATGGCTGTGTAGATATTTCAATGTGTATACAGACGGCATTGTAGATATTTCCATGTTTATACAGATGACTGTATAGGTATTACCATGTTTTTACAGATGGCAGTGCAGATATTTTCATGTTTATAGAGATGGCGGTGTAGATATTTCCATGTTTATAGAGATAGCGGTGTAGATATTTCCATATTTATAGAGATAGCGGTGTAGATTTTTCCACGTTTATACTGATCGCGGTGTAGATATTTCCATGTTTATAGAGATGGCGGTGTAGATATTTCCATGTTCATAGAGATAGCGGTGTTGGTTTTTCCATGTTTATAGAGATAGCGGTGTGGATATTTTCATGTTTATACAGATAGGGGTATAGATATTTCCATGTTTATAGAGATGGCGGTGTTGATATTTCCATGTTTATACAGATGACGGTGTAGATATTTCCTTGTTTATACAAATAGCGGTGTAGTTATTTCCATGTTTATACAGATAGCGATGTAGATATTTCCCTGTTTATACAAATAGCGGTGTAGATATTTCCTTGTTTATACAGATTGCGGTGTAGGTATTTCCAGGTATATACAGATGGCTGTGTATATTTTTCCATGTTTATACAGATGACTTGTAGGTATTTCCATGTTTATACAGATGGCGGTGAAGATATTTCCATGTTTATAGAGATAGCTGTGTAGATATTTCCATGTATATACAGATAGCGGTGTACATATTTCCATGTTTATACAGATAGCGGTGTAGATATTTCCATGTTTATGCAGTTCGCGGTGTAGATATTTCCATGTTTATACAGATAGCGGTGTAGATATTTCCATGTTTATGCAGTTCGCGGTGTAGATATTTCCATGTTTATACAGATAGCGGTGTAGATATTTCCATGTTTTTACAGATATTGGTGTAGATATTTCCAGGTTTACTCAGATTGTGGTGTAGATATTTCAATCTTTCTACAGATGGCATTGTAGATATTTCCATGTTTATTCAGATGGCGGTGTAGATATTTCCATGTTTATATAGATGGTCTTCTAGATATTACCATGTTTATACAGATCGCGGTGTAGATATTTCCATGTTTATACAGATCGCAGTGTAGATATTTCCATGTTTATACAGATAGCGGTGTAGATATTTCCATGTTTATACAGATAGTGGTGTAGATATTTCCATGTTTATACAGATGGCGGTGTACATATTTCCTTGTTTATACAGATAGCGGTGTAGGTATTTCCATGTTTATACAGATAGCTGTGTACATATTTCCATGTTTATACAGATGGCGGTGTAGATATTTCCATGTTTATAGAGATGGCCGTGTAGATATTTCCATGTTCATTGAGATAGCGGTGTAGATATACCCATGTTCATAGAGATAGCAGTGAGGATATTTCCATGTTCATACAGATAGCAGTGTAGATATTTCCATTTTTATAGAGATAGCGGTTTTGATATTTCATATTTATACAGATAGCGGTGTAGATATTTCCATGTTTATACAGATTGCGGTGTAGATATTTCCATGTTTATACAGATAGCGGTGTAGATATTTCCACGTTTATACAGATGGCGGAGTAGATATTTCCATCTTTCTACAAATGGCAGTGTAGATATTTCCATGTTTATAGAGATGGCGGTGCAGATCTTTCCATGTTTATATAGATGGCAATGTAGCTATTTTCTTGTTTATGTAGATGGCGTTGTAGATATCTCCATGTTTAAAGAGATGGCGTTGTATATATTTCCATGTTGATGGAGATAGCCGTGTAGATATTTCCATGTTTATAGAGATAGCGGTGTAGTTATTTCCATGTTTATAGAGATAGCTGTGTAGATATTTCCATATTTCTACAAATGACTGTGTAGATATTTCCATATTTGTGCAGATGTCAGTGTAGATATTTCCATGTTTATAGAGATAGCAGTGTAGATATTTTCATGTTTGTACAGATTGCGGTGGAGATATGTTCATGTTTATACAGAGAGCAATGGAGATATTTCCACGTTAATACACATAGCTGTGTAGATATTTCCATGTTTATACAGATAGCGGTGTAGATATTTCCATGTTTATACAGATGGCTGTGCCGATATTTCCATGTTTATACAGAGTTCTCTGTAGATATTTCCATGTTTATATTGATGACAGTGTAGATATTTCCAGGTTTATACAGATGACTGTGTAGATATTTCCATGTTAATACAGATGGCGGTGTAGATATTTCCATGTTTATAGAGATAGCTGTGTAGATATTTCCATGTTTATTGAGATAGCGGTGTAAATAGCTCCATATTTATACAGATAGTGGTGTAGATATTTCCATGTTTTTACAGATAGCGGTGTAGATATTTCCATCTTTATTCAGAGATTGCTGTACATATTTCCATGTTTATAGAGATCACTGTGTAGATATTTCCATGTTTATACAGATACCGGTGTAGATATTTCCATGTTTATACAGACTGCAGTGTAGGTATTTCTATGTTTACACAGATAGCGGTGTTGATATTTCCATGTTTGTACAGATCACGGTGTTGATATTACCATGTGTACACAGACTGCCGTTTAGATATTTCCATCTTTATACAGATGGCGTTGTAGATATTTCCATGGATGTGCAGATGGCGGTGTAGGTATTTCCATGTTTATAGATATAGCGGTGCAGATATTTCCATGTTTATATAGATGGCGTTGTAGATATTTCCATGTTTATACCGATAGCGGTGTTGGTATTTCCACGTTTATACAGATAGCGATGTAGATATTTCCATGTTTATACAGCTCACGGTGCAGATATTTATATCTTTATACCGATGGCATTGTAGATAATTCCTTATTCACACAGATGGCGGTGTAGATGTTTCCATGTTTAAACAGATGGCGGAGTAGTTTGTTCCATGTTTATGGAGAAGGCAGTGTTGATATTTTCATGTTTATAGAGATGGCGGTGTAGATATTTTCATGTTTACACAGATGGTGGTGTAGATATTTCCGTGTTTATACACATGGCGGAGTAGATACCTCCATCTTTATGGAGATGGCAGTGTAGATATTGTCAAGTTTATAGAGATGGCGGTGTAGATATTTCCATATTTATAGAGATAGCGGTGTAGATATATCCATCTTTCTATAGATGGCAGTGTAGATATTTCCATGTTTATACAGATGGCGGTGTAGATATTTCCATATTTATACAGATGTCTGTGTAGATTTTTCCATGTGTATACAGATGGTATTGAAGGTATTTCCATGTTTATACAGATGGTGGTGTAGATATTTCCATGTTTATTCAGATGACTGTGTTGATATTTCCATGTTTTTACAGATGGCAGTGTAGATATTTCAATGTTTATAGAGATGGCGCTGTAGACATTTCCATGTTTATACAGATAACGGTGGAGATATTTCCATGTTTAT
The DNA here is from genome assembly GCF_028858775.2 of Pan troglodytes. Classification (NCBI taxonomy): domain Eukaryota; kingdom Metazoa; phylum Chordata; class Mammalia; order Primates; family Hominidae; genus Pan; species Pan troglodytes. Next base: position 64,414,316 of record NC_072418.2, read on the forward strand.
ACAGACAGCAGTGTAGATATTTCCATGTTTATACACATATCGGTGTACATATTTCCATGTTTATAGAGACAGCGGTGTAGGTATTTCCGTGTTTATACAGATAGCGGTGCAGATATTTCCATGTTTATACAGATGCCTATGCAGATATTTCCATATTTATACAGAGGGCTGTGTAGATATTTCTATGTTTATACACATGGCAGTGTAGATATTTCCATGTTCCTACATATGACTGTGTAGGCATTTCCATGTTTATACAGATGGCTTGGTAGATATTTCCATGTTTATAGAGATAGTGGTGCAGATATTTCCATGTTTATACAGATAGCGGTGTATATATTTCCATGTTTATAGAGATCGTGGTGTAGATATTTCCATGTTTATACAGATAGCGGTGTGGATATTTCCATGTTTATACAGACCGCATTGTAGATATTTCCATGTTTATAGAGATAGCAGTGAAGATATTTCCATGTTTGTACATATGGTGGTGATGGTGTTTCCATCTATACACAGATTGCCATGTAGGTATTTCCATGTGTATACAGATGGCATTGTAGATACTTCCATGTTTATACAGATGGTGGTGTAGTTATTTCCATGTTTACAGAGATAGCGGTGTAGATATTTCCATATTTATACAGATAACGGTGTAGAAATTTCCATGTTTATACAGATAGCGGTGTAAATATTTCCATGTTTATATAGATCACGGTGTAGATATCTCCATGTTCATAGAGATAGCGGTGTCTATCTTTCCATGTTTATACAGATAGCGGTGTAGATATTTCAATGTTTATACAGACCACGGTGTAGATATTTCCATGTTTATACAGATAGCGGTGTAGATATTTCCATGATTATACAGATGGCGGTGTACATATTTCCATCTTTCTACCAATGGCAGTGTAGATATTTCCATGTTTACACAGATAAGTTTGTAAGTATTTCCATGTTTATACAGATGGCGGTGTAGATATTTCGATGTTTATAGAGATAGCAGTGGAGATATTTCCATGTTTATACAAATAGCGGTGTAGTTTTTTCCATGTTTTTATAGATAGCGGTGTAGATATTTCCATGTATATACACACGGCTGTGTAGATATTTCCATGTTTATACAGATGGCGGTGTAGATATTTCCATGTTTATACAGATAACTTTGTAATTATTTCCATGTTTATACAGATGGCGGTGTAGATATTTCGATGTTTATAGAGATAGCAGTGGAGATATTTCCATGTTTATATAGATAGCGGTGTAGATATTTCCATGTTTTTACTGATCACGGTGTAGATATTTCCATGTTTATAGAGATGGCGGTGTAGATATTTCCATGTTCATAGAGATAGCGGTGTTGATTTTTCCATGTTTATAGAGATACCTGTGTGGATATTTCCATGTTTATATAGATAGGGGTGTAGATATTTCCATGTTTATAGAGATGGCGGTGTAGATATTTCCATGTTTATAGAGGTCACGGTGTAGATATTTCCATGTTTATACAGATCGCGGTGTAGATATTTCCATGTTTATACAGATCATGGTGTAGATATTTCCATGTTTATACAGATCGCGGTGTTATTACCATGTTTATAGGGATAGCGGTGCAAATATTTCCACATTTATACAGATAGCGGTGTACTTATTAGCATGTTTATACAGATAGCGGTGTAGATATTTCCATGTATAAACAGATGTCTGTGTATATATTTCAATGTTTAAACAGATGCCGGTGTGGATATTTCCTTGTTTATACAAAGAGCGCTGTAGTTATTTCGATGTTTATACAGATAGCGGTGTAGATATTTCCATGTATATACAGATGGCTACGTAGATATTTCCATGTTTATACAAATGGCTGTGTAGATATTTCCATGTTTATACAGATGACTTTGTAGGTATTTCCATGTTTATACAGATGGCGGTGTAGGTATTTCCATGTTTATTGAGATAGCTGTGTAGATATTTCCGTGTTTATACAGATAGCGGTGTAGATATTTCCGTGTTTGTACAGATCACGGTGTAGATATTTCCATGTTTATACAGACAGCAGTGGAGATATTTCCATGTTTATACACATAGCAGTTTACATATTTCCATGTTTATACAGACAGCGGTGTAGGTATTTCCATGTTTATACAGATAGCGGTGCAGATATTTCCATGTTTATACAGATGCCTATGCAGATATTTCCATATTTATATAGAGGGCTGTGTAGATATTTCCATGTTTATACAGATGGCAGTGTAGATATTTCCATGTTCCTACACATGACTGTGTAGGTATTTCCATTTTTATACAGATGGCTTTGTAGGTGTCTCCATGTTTATAGAGATAGCGGTGCAGATATTTCCATGTTTATACAGATAGCGGTGTAAATATTTCCATGTTTATACAGATCGTGGTGTAGATATTTCCATGTTTATACAGATAACGGTGTAGATATTTCCATGTTTATACAGACCGCAGTGTAGATATTTCCATGTTTATAGAGATAGCGGTGTAGATATTTCCATGTTTGTAAAGATGGCGGTGTTGATGTTTCCATCTATACACAGATTGCCGTTTAGGTATTTCCATGTGTATACAGATGGCATTGTAGATATTTCCATGTTTATACAGATAGCGGTGTAAATATTTCCATGTTTATACAGATCACGGTGTAGTTATTTCCATGTATATAGAGATAGCGGTGTACATATTTCCATGTTTATACACATAGCGGCTTAGATATTTCCATGTTTATACAGATAGCGGTGCAGATATTTCCATGTTTGTACAGACGGCTGTGTTGTTATTTCCATCTATACACAGATGACCATGTAGATATTTCCATGTTTATACAGATGGCGGCACAGATATTTCCATGGATATGTAGATGGCGGTCTAGATATTTCTATGTTTATACAGATAGCGGTGTAGTTATTTCCATGTTTATATAGATAGCGGTGTAGATATTTCCATGTATGTACACATGGCTATGTAGATATTTCCATGTTTATACAGATGGCGGTGTACATATTTCCATGTTTATAAAGATAACTTTGTAAATTTTTGCATGTTTTTACAGATGGCGGTGTAGATATTTCGATGCTTATAGAGATAGCAGTGGAGATATCTCCATGTTTATACAGATAGCGTTGTAGATATTTCCATGTTTATACTGATCGCGGTGTAGATATTTCCATGTTTATAGAGATGGCGGTGGAGATATTTCCATATTCATAGAGATAGCGGTGTTGATTTTTCCATGTTTATTGAGATAGCGGTGTGGATATTTCCATGTTTATACAGAGAGGGGTGTAGATATTTCCTTGTTTATAGAGATGGCGGTGTACATATTTCCATGTTTATACAGATCACGGTGTATATATTTCCATGTTTATAGAGATCGCGGTGTAGATATTTCCATGTTTATACAGATCATGGTGTAGATGTTTCCCTGTTTATACAGATCGCGGTGTTGATATTACCATGTTTATAGGGATAGCGGTGTAGATATTTCCATATTTATACAGATAACAGTGAAGAAATTTCCATGTTTATACAGATATCGGTGTAAATATTTCCATGTTTATACAGATCACGGCGTAGATATTTCCACATTTATACAGATAGCGGTGTAGTTATCAGCATGTTTATACAGATAGCAGTGTAGATATTTCCATGTATGAACAGATGTCTGTGTAGATATTTCCATGTTTAAACTGATGGCGGTGTAGATATTTCCTTGTTTATATAAATAGCGGTGTATTTATTTCCATGTTTATACAGATAGCGGTGTAGATATTTCCATGTGTATACAGACGGCTGTGTAGATATTTCCATGTTTATACAGATGGCTGTGTAGATATTTTGATGTTTATACAGATGAATTTGTAGGTATTTCCATGTTTATACAGATTGAGTTGTAGATATTTCCATGTTTATAGAGATAGCTGTGTAGATATTTCCATGTTTATACAGATAGCTGTGTAGATATTTCCATGTTTATCCAGATCGCGGTGTAGATATTTCCATGTTTATACAAATCGCGGTGTAGATATTTCCATGTTCCTACACATGACTGTGTTGGTATTTCCATGTTTATACTGATGGCTTTGTAGATATTTCCATGTTTATAGAGATAGCGGTATAGATATTACCATGTTTATACAGATAGCGGTGTAAATATTTCCATGTTTATAGAGACCGTGGTGTAGATATTTCCATGTTTATACACATAGCGGTGTAGATATTTCCACGATTATACAGATGGCGGTGTAGATATTTCCATCTTTCTACAAATGGCAGTGTAGATATTTCCATGTTTATAGAGATAGCGGTGTAGATATTTCCATGTTTATACAGATCGTGGTGTAGAGATTTCCATGTTTATACAGATTCCGGTGTAGATATTTTCATGTTTATACAGACCGCAGTGTAGATATTTCTATGTTTATACAGATAACGGTGTAGATAGCTCCATGTTTGTACAGATAGCGGTGTAAATATTTCCATGTTTATACAGATCACGGTGTAGTTATTTCCATGTTTATAGAGATAGCGGTGTAGATATTTCCATGTTTATACAGATAGCGGTTTTCATATTTCCATGTTTATACAGACCGCGGTGTAGATATTTCCATGTTTATACAGATAGCGGTGCAGATATTTCCATGTTTGTACAGATCGCGGTGTTGATATTTCCATCTATAGACAGATGACCATGTAGATATTTCCATGTTTATACAGATAGCGGTGTAGTTATTTCCATGTTTATATGGATAGCGGTGTAGATATTTCCATGTATATACACATGGCTGTGTAGATATTTCCATGTTCATACAGATGGCGGTGTAGATATTTCAATGTTTATACAGATAACTTTGTAAATTTTTCCATGTTTATACAGATGGCGGTGTTGATATTTCGATGTTTATAGAGATACCAGTGGAGATATTTCCATGTTTATACATATAGCGGTGTGGTTATTTCCATTGTTATACTGATCGCGGTGTAGAGATTTCCATGTTTATAGAGATGGCGGTGTAGATATTTCCATGTTTATACAGATCACGGTGTAGATATTTCCATGTTTATACAGATCGCTGTGTAGATATTTCCATGTTTATACAGATCATGGTGTAGGTATTTCCATGTTTATACAGATCACTGTGTTGATATTACCATGTTTATAGGGATAGCGGTGCAAATATTTCCACATTTATACAGATAGCGGTGTAGTTATTAGCATGTTTATACAGATAGCGGTGTAGATATTTCCATGTATAAACAGATGTCTGTGTAGATATTTCCAGGTTTAAACAGATGGTGGTGTAGATATTTCCTTGTTTATACAAATAGCCATGTATTTATTTCCATGTTTATTCAGATAGAGGTGTAGATGTTTCCATGTATATACAGACGGCTGTGTAGATATTTCCATGTTTATACAGATGGCTTTGTAGATATTTCCATGTTTATACAGATGACTATGTAGGTATTTCCATGTTTATACAGATTGCGGTGTAGATATTTCCATGTTTATAGAGATAGCTGTGTAGATATTTCCATGTTTATACAGATATCTGTGTAGATATTTCCATGTTTATACAGATGGCTGTGTAGATATTTTGATGTTTATACAGATGAATTTGTAGGTATTTCCATGTTTATACAGATTGAGGTGTAGATATTTCCATGTTTATAGAGATAGCTGTGTAGATATTTCCATGTTTATACAGATAGCTGTGTAGATATTTCCATGTTTATACAGATCGCGGTGTAGATATTTCCATGTTTATACAAATCGCGGTGTAGATATTTCCATGTTCCTACACATGACTGTGTTGGTATTTCCATGTTTATACTGATGCATTTGTAGATATTTCCATGTTTATAGAGATAGCGGTATAGATATTACCATGTTTATACAGATAGCGGTGTAAATATTTCCATGTTTATACAGACCGCGGTGTAGATATTTCCATGTTTATACACATAGCGGTGTAGATATTTCCACGATTATACAGATGGCGGTGTAGATATTTCCATCTTTCTACAAATGGCAGTGTAGATATTTCCAAGTTTATAGAGATAGCGGTGTAGATATTTCCATGTTTATACAGATCGTGGTGTAGAGATTTCCATGTTTATACAGATTCCGGTGTAGATATTTTCATGTTTATACAGACCGCAGTGTAGATATTTCCATGTTTATACAGATAACGGTGTAGATATCTCCATGTCTGTACAGATAGCGGTGTAAATATTTCCATGTTTATACAGATCACGGTGTAGTTATTTCCATGTTTATAGAGATAGCGGTGTAGATATTTCCATGTTTATACAGATAGCGGTTTACATATTTCCATGTTTATACAGACCGCGGTGTAGATATTTCCATGTTTATACAGATAGCGGTGCAGATATTTCCATGTTTGTACAGATCGCGGTGTTGATATTTCCATCTATAGACAGATGACCATGTAGATATTTCCATGTTTATACAGATAGCGGTGTAGTTATTTCCATGTTTATATGGATAGCGGTGTAGATATTTCCATGTATATACACATGGCTGTGTAGATATTTCCATGTTCATACAGATGGCGGTGTAGATATTTCCATGTTTATACAGATAACTTTGTAAATTTTTCCATGTTTATACAGATGGCGGTGTTGATATTTCGATGTTTATAGAGATACCAGTGGAGATATTTCCATGTTTATACATATAGCGGGGTGGTTATTTCCATTGTTATACTGATCGCGGTGTAGAGATTTCCATGTTTATAGAGATGGCGGTGTAGATATTTCCATGTTCATAGAGATAGCGGTGTTGATTTTTCCATGTTTATAGAGATAGCGGTGTGGATATTTACATGTCTATACAGATAGGGGTGTAGATATTTCCATGTTTATAGAGATGGCGGTGTAGATATTTCCATGTTTATACAGACCACGGTGTAGATATTTCCATGTTTATACAGATCGCGGTGTAGATATTTCCATGTTTATACAGATCATGGTGTAGGTATTTCCATGTTTATACAGATCACGGTGTTGATATTACCATGTTTATAGGGATAGTGGTGCAAATATTTCCACATTTATACAGATAGCGGTGTAGTTATTAGCATGTTTATACAGATAGCGGTGTAGATATTTCCATGTATAAACAGATGTCTGTTTAGATATTTCCAGGTTTAAACAGGTGGTGGTGTAGATATTTCCTTGTTTATACAAATAGCCGTGTATTTATTTCCATGTTTATTCAGATAGAGGTGTAGATATTTCCATGTATATACAGACGGCTGTGTAGATATTTCCATGTTTATACAGATGGCTTTGTAGATATTTCCATGTTTATACAGATGACTATGTAGGTATTTCCATGTTTATACAGATTGCGGTGTAGATATTTCCATGTTTATAGAGATAGCTGTGTAGATATTTCCATGTTTATACAGATATCTGTGTAGATATTTCCATGTTTATACAGATGGCTGTGTAGATATTTTGATGTTTATACAGATGAATTTGTAGGTATTTCCATGTTTATACAGATTGAGGTGTAGATATTTCCATGTTTATAGAGATAGCAGTGTAGATATTTCCATGTTTATACAGATAGCTGTGTAGATATTTCCATGTTTATACAGATCGCGGTGTAGATATTTCCATGTTTATACAAATCGTGGTTTAGATATTTCCATGTTCCTACACATGACTGTGTTGGTATTTCCATGTTTATACTGATGGCTTTGTAGATATTTCCATGTTTATAGAGATAGCGGTATAGATATTACCATGTTTATACAGATAGCGGTGTAAATATTTCCATGTTTATACAGACCACGGTGTAGATATTTCCATGTTTATACACATAGCGGTGTAGATATTTCCAGGATTATACAGATGGCGGTGTAGATATTTCCATCTTTCTACAAATGGCAGTGTAGATATTTCCATGTTTATAGAGATAGCGGTGTAGATATTTCCATGTTTATACAGATCGTGGTGTAGAGATTTCCATGTTTATACAGATACCGGTGTAGATATTTTCATGTTTATAAAGACCGCAGTGTAGATATTTCCATGTTTATACAGATAACGGTGTAGATATCTCCATGTTTGTACAGATAGCGGTGTAAATATTTCCATGTTTATACAGATCACAGTGTAGTTATTTCCATGTTTATAGAGATAGCGGTGTAGATATTTCCATGTTTATACAGATAGCGGTTTACATATTTCCATGTTTATACAGACCGCGGTGTAGATATTTCCATGTTCATACAGATAGCGGTGCAGATATTTCCATGTTTGTACAGATCGCGGTGTTGATATTTCCATCTATAGACAGATGACCATGTAGATATTTCCATGTTTATACAGATAGCGGTGTAGTTATTTCCATGTTTATATGGATAGCGGTGTAGATATTTCCATGTATATACACATGGCTGTGTAGATATTTCCATGTTCATACAGATGGCGGTGTAGATATTTCCATGTTTATACAGATAACTTTGTAAATTTTTCCATGTTTATACAGATGGCGGTGTTGATATTTCGATGTTTATAGAGATACCAGTGGAGATATTTCCATGTTTATACATATAGCGGTGTGGTTATTTCCATTGTTATACTGATCGCGGTGTAGAGATTTCCATGTTTATAGAGATGGCGGTGTAGATATTTCCATGTTCATAGAGATAGCGGTGTTGATTTTTCCATGTTTATAGAGATAGCAGTGTGGATATTTCCATGTCTATACAGATAGGGGTGTAGATATTTCCATGTTTATAGAGATGGCGCTGTAGATATTTCCATGTTTATACAGACCACGGTGTAAATATTTCCATGTTTATACAGATCGCGGTGTAGATATTTCCATGTTTATACAGATCATGGTGTAGGTATTTCCATGTTTATAGAGATCACGGTGTTGATATTACCATGTTTATAGGGATAGTGGTGCAAATATTTCCACATTTATACAGATAGCGGTGTAGTTATTAGCATGTTTATACAGATAGCGGTGTAGATATTTCCATGTATAAACAGATGTCTGTGTAGATATTTCCAGGTTTAAACAGGTGGTGGTGTAGATATTTCCTTGTTTATACAAATAGCCGTGTATTTATTTCCATGTTTATTCAGATAGAGGTGTAGATATTTCCATGTATATACAGACGGCTGTGTAGATATTTCCATGTTTATACAGATGGCTTTGTAGATATTTCCATGTTTATACAGATGACTATGTAGGTATTTCCATGTTTATACAGATTGCGGTGTAGATATTTCCATGTTTATAGAGATAGCTGTGTAGATATTTCCATGTTTATACAGATATCTGTGTAGATATTTCCATGTTTATACAGATGGCTGTGTAGATATTTTGATGTTTATACAGATGAATTTGTAGGTATTTCCATGTTTATACAGATTGAGGTGTAGATATTTCCATGTTTATAGAGATAGCTGTGTAGATATTTCCATGTTTATACAGATAGCTGTGTAGATATTTCCATGTTTATACAGATCGCGGTGTAGATATTTCCATGTTTATACAAATCGCGGTGTAGATATTTCCATGTTCCTACACATGACTGTGTTGGTATTTCCATGTTTATACTGATGCATTTGTAGATATTTCCATGTTTATAGAGATAGCGGTATAGATATTACCATGTTTATACAGATAGCGGTGTAAATATTTCCATGTTTATACAGACCGCGGTGTAGATATTTCCATGTTTATACACATAGCGGTGTAGATATTTCCACGATTATACAGATGGCGGTGTAGATATTTCCATCTTTCTACAAATGGCAGTGTAGATATTTCCAAGTTTATAGAGATAGCGGTGTAGATATTTCCATGTTTATACAGATCGTGGTGTAGAGATTTCCATGTTTATACAGATTCCGGTGTAGATATTTTCATGTTTATACAGACCGCAGTGTAGATATTTCCATGTTTATACAGATAACGGTGTAGATATCTCCATGTCTGTACAGATAGCGGTGTAAATATTTCCATGTTTATACAGATCACGGTGTAGTTATTTCCATGTTTATAGAGATAGCGGTGTAGATATTTCCATGTTTATACAGATAGCGGTTTACATATTTCCATGTTTATACAGACCGCGGTGTAGATATTTCCATGTTTATACAGATAGCGGTGCAGATATTTCCATGTTTGTACAGATCGCGGTGTTGATATTTCCATCTATAGACAGATGACCATGTAGATATTTCCATGTTTATACAGATAGCGGTGTAGTTATTTCCATGTTTATATGGATAGCGGTGTAGATATTTCCATGTATATACACATGGCTGTGTAGATATTTCCATGTTCATACAGATGGCGGTGTAGATATTTCCATGTTTATACAGATAACTTTGTAAATTTTTCCATGTTTATACAGATGGCGGTGTTGATATTTCGATGTTTATAGAGATACCAGTGGAGATATTTCCATGTTTATACATATAGCGGGGTGGTTATTTCCATTGTTATACTGATCGCGGTGTAGAGATTTCCATGTTTATAGAGATGGCGGTGTAGATATTTCCATGTTCATAGAGATAGCGGTGTTGATTTTTCCATGTTTATAGAGATAGCGGTGTGGATATTTCCATGTCTATACAGATAGGGGTGTAGATATTTCCATGTTTATAGAGATGGCGGTGTAGATATTTCCATGTTTATACAGACCACGGTGTAGATATTTCCATGTTTATACAGATCGCGGTGTAGATATTTCCATGTTTATACAGATCATGGTGTAGGTATTTCCATGTTTATACAGATCACGGTGTTGATATTACCATGTTTATAGGGATAGTGGTGCAAATATTTCCACATTTATACAGATAGCGGTGTAGTTATTAGCATGTTTATACAGATAGCGGTGTAGATATTTCCATGTATAAACAGATGTCTGTGTAGATATTTCCAGGTTTAAACAGGTGGTGGTGTAGATATTTCCTTGTTTATACAAATAGCCGTGTATTTATTTCCATGTTTATTCAGATAGAGGTGTAGATATTTCCATGTATATACAGACGGCTGTGTAGATATTTCCATGTTTATACAGATGGCTTTGTAGATATTTCCATGTTTATACAGATGACTATGTAGGTATTTCCATGTTTATACAGATTGCGGTGTAGATATTTCCATGTTTATAGAGATAGCTGTGTAGATATTTCCATGTTTATACAGATATCTGTGTAGATATTTCCATGTTTATACAGATGGCTGTGTAGATATTTTGATGTTTATACAGATGAATTTGTAGGTATTTCCATGTTTATACAGATTGAGGTGTAGATATTTCCATGTTTATAGAGATAGCTGTGTAGATATTTCCATGTTTATACAGATAGCTGTGTAGATATTTCCATGTTTATACAGATCGCGGTGTAGATATTTCCATGTTCCTACACATGACTGTGTTGGTATTTCCATGTTTATACTGATGGCTTTGTAGATATTTCCATGTTTATAGAGATAGCGGTATAGATATTACCATGTTTATACAGATAGCGGTGTAAATATTTCCATGTTTATACAGACCGCGGTGTAGATATTTCCATGTTTATACACATAGCGGTGTAGATATTTGAGGATTATACAGATGGCGGTGTAGATATTTCCATCTTTCTACAAATGGCAGTGTAGATATTTCCATGTTTATAGAGATAGCGGTGTAGATATTTCCATGTTTATACAGATCGTGGTGTAGAGATTTCCATGTTTATACAGATACCGGTGTAGATATTTTCATGTTTATAAAGACCGCAGTGTAGATATTTCCATGTTTATACAGATAACGGTGTAGATATCTCCATGTTTGTACAGATAGCGGTGTAAATATTCCCATGTTTATACAGATCACGGTGTAGTTATTTCCATGTTTATAGAGATAGCGGTGTAGATATTTCCATGTTTATACAGATAGCGGTTTACATATTTCCATGTTTGTACAGACCGCGGTGTAGATATTTCCATGTTTATACAGATAGCGGTGCAGATACTTCCATGTTTGTACAGATCGCGGTGTTGATATTTCCATCTATAGACAGATGACCATGTAGATATTTCCATGTTTATACAGATAGCGGTGTAGTTATTTCCATGTTTATATGGATAGCGGTGTAGATATTTCCATGTATATACACATGGCTGTGTAGATATTTCCATGTTCATACAGATGGCGGTGTAGATATTTCCATGTTTATACAGATAACTTTGTAAATTTTTCCATGTTTATACCGATGGCGGTGTTGATATTTCGATGTTTATAGAGATACCAGTGGAGATATTTCCATGTGTATACATATAGCGGGGTGGTTATTTCCATTGTTATACTGATCGCGGTGTAGAGATTTCCATGTTTATAGAGATGGCGGTGTAGATATTTCCATGTTCATAGAGATAGCGGTGTTGAGTTTTCCATGTTTATAGAGATAGCGGTGTGGATATTTCCATGTCTATACAGATAGGGGTGTAGATATTTCCATGTTTATAGAGATGGCGCTGTAGATATTTCCATGTTTATACAGACCACGGTGTAGATATTTCCATGTTTATACAGATCGCGGTGTAGATATTTCCATGTTTATACAGATCATGGTGTAGGTATTTCCATGTTTATACAGATCACGGTGTTGATATTACCATGTTTATAGGGATAGTGGTGCAAATATTTCCACATTTATACAGATAGCGGTGTAGTTATTAGCATGTTTATACAGATAGCGGTGTAGATATTTCCATGTATAAACAGATGTCTGTGTAGATATTTCCAGGTTTAAACAGGTGGTGGTGTAGATATTTCCTTGTTTATACAAATAGCCGTGTATTTATTTCCATGTTTATTCAGATAGAGGTGTAGATATTTCCATGTATATACAGACGGCTGTGTAGATATTTCCATGTTTATACAGATGGCTTTGTAGATATTTCCATGTTTATACAGATGACTATGTAGGTATTTCCATGTTTATACAGATTGCGGTGTAGATATTTCCATGTTTATAGAGATAGCTGTGTAGATATTTCCATGTTTATACAGATATCTGTGTAGATATTTCCATGTTTATACAGATGGCTGTGTAGATATTTTGATGTTTATACAGATGAATTTGTAGGTATTTCCATGTTTATACAGATTGAGGTGTAGATATTTCCATGTTTATAGAGATAGCTGTGTAGATATTTCCATGTTTATACAGATAGCTGTGTAGATATTTCCATGTTTATACAGATCGCGGTGTAGATATTTCCATGTTTATACAAATCGCGGTGTAGATATTTCCATGTTCCTACACATGACTGTGTTGGTATTTCCATGTTTATACTGATCCATTTGTAGATATTTCCATGTTTATAGAGATAGCGGTATAGATATTACCATGTTTATACAGATAGCGGTGTAAATATTTCCATGTTTATACAGACCGCGGTGTAGATATTTCCATGTTTATACACATAGCGGTGTAGATATTTCCACGATTATACAGATGGCGGTGTAGATATTTCCATCTTTCTACAAATGGCAGTGTAGATATTTCCAAGTTTATAGAGATAGCGGTGTAGATATTTCCATGTTTATACAGATCGTGGTGTAGAGATTTCCATGTTTATACAGATTCCGGTGTAGATATTTTCATGTTTATACAGACCGCAGTGTAGATATTTCCATGTTTATACAGATAACGGTGTAGATATCTCCATGTCTGTACAGATAGCGGTGTAAATATTTCCATGTTTATACAGATCACGGTGTAGTTATTTCCATGTTTATAGAGATAGCGGTGTAGATATTTCCATGTTTATACAGATAGCGGTTTACATATTTCCATGTTTATACAGACCGCGGTGTAGATATTTCCATGTTTATACAGATAGCGGTGCAGATATTTCCATGTTTGTACAGATCGCGGTGTTGATATTTCCATCTATAGACAGATGACCATGTAGATATTTCCATGTTTATACAGATAGCGGTGTAGTTATTTCCATGTTTATATGGATAGCGGTGTAGATATTTCCATGTATATACACATGGCTGTGTAGATATTTCCATGTTCATACAGATGGCGGTGTAGATATTTCCATGTTTATACAGATAACTTTGTAAATTTTTCCATGTTTATACAGAAGACGGTGTTGATATTTCGATGTTTATAGAGATACCAGTGGAGATATTTCCATGTTTATACATATAGCGGGGTGGTTATTTCCATTGTTATACTGATCGCGGTGTAGAGATTTCCATGTTTATAGAGATGGCGGTGTAGATATTTCCATGTTCATAGAGATAGCGGTGTTGATTTTTCCATGTTTATAGAGATAGCGGTGTGGATATTTCCATGTCTATACAGATAGGGGTGTAGATATTTCCATGTTTATAGAGATTCCGGTGTAGATATTTCCATGTTTATACAGACCACGGTGTAGATATTTCCATGTTTATACAGATCGCGGTGTAGATATTTCCATGTTTATACAGATCATGGTGTAGGTATTTCCATGTTTATACAGATCACGGTGTTGATATTACCATGTTTATAGGGATAGTGGTGCAAATATTTCCACATTTATACAGATAGCGGTGTAGTTATTAGCATGTTTATACAGATAGCGGTGTAGATATTTCCATGTATAAACAGATGTCTGTGTAGATATTTCCAGGTTTAAACAGGTGGTGGTGTAGATATTTCCTTGTTTATACAAATAGCCGTGTATTTATTTCCATGTTTATTCAGATAGAGGTGTAGATATTTCCATGTATATACAGACGGCTGTGTAGATATTTCCATGTTTATACAGATGGCTTTGTAGATATTTCCATGTTTATACAGATGACTATGTAGGTATTTCCATGTTTATACAGATTGCGGTGTAGATATTTCCATGTTTATAGAGATAGCTGTGTAGATATTTCCATGTTTATACAGATTGCGGTGTAGATATTTCCATGTTTATAGAGATAGCTGTGTAGATATTTCCATGTTTCTACAGATGGCTGTGTAGATATTTTGATGTTTATACAGATGAATTTGTAGGTATTTCCATGTTTATACAGATTGAGGTGTAGATATTTCCATGTTTATAGAGATAGCTGTGTAGATATTTCCATGTTTATACAGATAGCTGTGTAGATATTTCCATGTTTACACAGATCGCGGTGTAGATATTTCCATGTTTATACAAATCGCGGTGTAGATATTTCCATGTTCCTACACATGACTTTGTTTGTATTTCCATGTTTATACTGATGGCTTTGTAGATATTTCCATGTTTATAGAGATAGCGGTATAGATATTTCCATGTTTATACAGATAGCGGTGTAAATATTTCCATGTTTATACAGACCGCGGTGTAGATATTTCCATGTTTATACACATAGCGGTGTAGATATTTCCACGATTATACAGATGGCGGTGTAGATATTTCCATCTTTCTACAAATGACAGTGTAGATATTTCCATGTTTATAGAGATAGCGGTGTAGATATTTCCATGTTTATACAGATCGTGGTGTAGAGATTTCCATGTTTATACAGATACCGGTGTAGATATTTTCATGTTTATACAGACCGCAGTGTAGATATTTCCATGTTTATACAGATAACGGTGTAGATATCTCCATGTTTGTACAGATAGCGGTGTAGATATTTCCATGTTTATAGAGATAGCGGTGTAGATATTTACATGTTTATACAGATGGCTGTGTATATAGTTCCATGTGTGTACAGATGGCAGTGTAGATATTTCCATTTTTATACTGATGGCGCTGTAGATATTTCCATGTATATACAGATGGCAGTGTAGATATTTCCCTGTTTATACAGATAGCGGTGTAGATATTTCCATGTTTACAGAGATAGCGGTGTAGATATTTCCATCTTTGCAAAGATTGCGGTGTAAGTATTGGAAATTTACACAGATAGCGGTGTAGATATTTCCAAGTTTACACAGATAGGTGTGTAGATATTTCCATGTTTACAGAGATAGCATTGTAGATATTTCCATGTTTATACAGATTGCGGTGTAGATATTTCCATGTTTATACAGCTCGCAGTGTAGATATTTCCATCTTTATACAGATGGCAGTGTAGATATTTCCATGTTTATACAGGTAGCGGTGTAGATATTTACATGTCTATAGAGGTAGCGGTGTAGGTATTTCCATATTTATACAGATTGCGGTGTAGATATTTCCATCTTTGTACAGATGGCGGTGTAGATATTTCCATGTTTATACAGATGGCAGTGAAGATGTTTCCATGTTTATACAGATAGTGGTGTAGATACTTCCATGTTTATACAGATGGCGGTGTAGATACATCCATGTTTCTGAAGATGGCGGTGTAGATATTTTCATGTTTATAGAGATAGCGGTGTAGATATTTCCATGTATATAGAGATTGCAGTGTAGATATTTCCATGTTTATAGAGAAATCGGTGTAGGTATTTCCATGTTTATAGAGATATTGGTGTGGATATTTCCATATTTATACAGATAGCGGTGTAGATATTTCCTTGTTTATACAGATATCGCTGTAGATATTTCCAGGTTTATACAGAGAGTGGTGTAGTTATTTCCACGTTTTACAGATAGTGGTGTAGATATTTCCATCTTTATACAGATAGCGGTGCAGATATTTCCATGTTTACACAAATAGCCGTGTAGATATTTCTATGTTTACACAGATAGAGTTGCAGATATTTCCATGTTTATAAAGATAGCGGTGCAGATATTTCCATGTTTATACAGATAGCGGTGTGGCTATTTCCATGTTTATACAGATAGCGGTGTGGGTATTTCCATGTTTATAGAGATAGCGGTATAGATATTTCCATGTGTATAGAGATGACTGTCTAGATATTTCCATGTTTATACAGCTTTCCGAGTAGATATTTCCATGTTTATACAGATGGTGGTATAGATATTTCCATGTTTATACAGATGACTGTGAAGTTATTTCCATGTTTATAGAGATGTCAGTGTAGATATTTTCATGTTTATAGAAATAACAATGTAGATATTTCCATGTTTATACAGATAGCGGTGTAGACATTTCCATGTTTAGAGAGATAGCGTTGTAGATATTTCCATATTTATACAGATAGCGGGGTAGATCTTTCCAGGTTTATACAGATAGCGGTGTAGATATTTCCATGTTTATACAGATAGCAGTGTAGATATTTCCATATTTATAGAGATGGCGTTGTAGGTATTTCCATGTTTATAGAGATAGTGGTGTAGATATTTCCATGTTTATACAACTCGCAGTGCAGATATTTCCATCTTTATACAGATGGCTGTGAAGATTTTTCCATGTTTATACAGATAGTGGTGTAGATATTTCCATCTTTATACAGATAGTGGTGTAGATATTTCCATGTTTATACAGATGGCAGTGTAGATACTTCCATGTTTATGGAGATGGCGGAGTAGATATTTTCATGTTTATATAGATGGCGGTGTAGATATTTCCATGTTTGTAGAGATTGTGGTGTTGATATTTCCATGTTTATAGAGATAGCGCTGTAGGTATTTCCTTGTTTATACAGATAGTTGTGTAGATACATCCATGTTTATATAGATGGCTGTGTAGATATTTCCATGTGTATACAGATGACTCTGTAGATATTTGTATGTTTACACAAATGACGGTGAAGATATTTCCATATTTATACAGATAGTGGTGTAGATATTTCCATGTTTATACAGATAACGGTGTAGATATATCCATGTTTATACAAATAGCGATGTAGATATTTCCATGTTTATACAGATAGTGGTGTAGATATTTCCATATTTACAGAGATAGCGGTGAAGATATTTCCATCTTTGCACAGATTGCGGTGTAGATATTTCCATCTTTACACAGATAGCGGTGTAGATATTTTCATATTTATACAGATCGTGGTGTAGATATTTCCATCTTTCCACAGATGGCAGTTTAGATATTTCCATGTTTATACAGATAGTGGTGTAGATATTTCCATGTTTATACAGATAGCGTTGTAGATACATCCATGTTTCTGAAGATGGCAGTGTAGATATTTTCATGTTTATAGAGATGGAGGTGTAGATATTTCCATGTATATAGAGATAGCAGTGTAGATATTTCCATGTATATAGAGATAGCAGTGTAGATATTTTCATGTTTATAGAGAAAGCGGTGTAGGTATTTCCATATTTATAGAGATAGCGGTGTAGATATTTCCATGTTTATACAGATAGCGGTGTAGGTATTTCCATGTTTATACAGATTGCGGTGTAGATATTTCCATGTTTCTACATATGGCGGTGTAGATATTTCCTTGTTTATACAGACAGCGGTGTAGATATTTCCATGTTTATACAGGTAGCGGTGTAGATATTTCCATGTTTACAGAGATAGCGGTGTAGATATTTCCATCTTTGCACAGATTGCTGTGTAGATATTTCCATGTTTACGCAGATAGCTGTGTAGATATTTCCAAGTTTACACAGATAGCTGTGTAGATATTTCCATGTTTACACACATAGCGTGGTAGATATTTCCATGTTTATACAGATTGCGATGTAGATATATCCATGATTATACAGATAGCGGTGTAGATATTTTCATATTTATACAGATAGCGGTGGAGATATTTCCAAGTTTATAGAGACTGCGGTATAGATATTTCCATGTTTATACAAATAGCGGTGTAGATATTTCCATGTTTACAGAGATAGCGGTGTAGATATTTCCATCTTTGCACAGATTGCTGTGTAGATATTTCCATTTTTACACAGATAGCTGGGTAGATATTTCCAAGTTTACACAGATAGCTGTGTAGATATTTCCATGTTTACACAGATAGCATTGTATATATTTCCATGTTTATACAGATAGCGGTGTAGATATTTGCATGTTTATACAGATAGCGGTGTAGATATTTCCATGTTTATACAGATAGCGGTGGAGATATTTCCCTGTTTATACAGATAGCGATGTAGATATTTCCATGTTTATACAGATAGCGGTGTAGATATTTCCATGTTTACAGAGATAGCGGTGTAGATATTTCCATCTTTGCAAAGATTGCGGTGTAATTATTGCCAAATTTACACAGAAAGCGGTGTAGATATTTCCAAGTTTATAGAGATGGCTGTATAGATATTTCCATGTTTACACAGATGACTGTGTAGGTATTTCCATGTATATCCAGAAGGCAGTGTTGATATTTCAATGTTTAGAGAGATAGCGGTTTAGTTATTTCCATGTTTATACACATGGCAGTGTAGATATTTCCATGTTTATACAGAAGGCGGTGAAGATATTTCCATGTTTTTAGGGATAGTCATGTAGATATTTCCATGTTTATACAGATAGCCGTGTTGACATTTCCATGTTTATAGAGATAGCGGTGAAGATATTTCCATATTTATGCAGATAGCGGAGTAGATATTTCCATGTTTATACAGATAGCAGTGTAGATATTAACATGTTTATACAGATAGTGGTGTAAATATATCCATGTTTATACAGATTTTGGTTTAGTTATTTCCATGTTTATACAGATAGCAGTGTAGATATTTCCATGTTTATACAGATAGTGGTGTAGGAATTTCCATGTTTACAGAGACGGAGGTGTTGATATTTCTATATTCACACAGATTGCGGTGTACATATTTCCATATTTACACTGACAGCTGTGAAGTTATTCCCATGTTTACACAGATACTGTTGTAGATGTTTCCATGGTTATAGAGATTGCTGTGTAGATATTTCCATGTTCATAAAGATAGTGGTGTAGGTATTTCCACGTCTATGCAGATAGCGGTTCAGATATTTCCATGTTCATATAGATAGCGCTGTAGATATTTGCTTGTTTATACAGATAGCGGTGTAGATATTTCCATGTTTATACAGATAGCGGTGTAGATATTTCCATGTTTATAGAGATAGCGGAGGAGATATTTCCATTTTTATACACATAGCGGTGTAGTTATTTCCATGTTTATACAGATGACTGTGTACATATTTCTATGTTTATACAGAAGGCGGTGAAGATATTTCCATGTTTATAGAGATAGCGGTCTAGATATTTCCATGTTTATACAGATTGCGGTGTAGATATTTCCATGTTTATACAGACTGCAGTGTAGATATTTCCATGTTTATACAGATAGCGGTGTAGATATTTCCATGTTTGTAGAGATGGCGGTGTTGATATTTCCATCTGTACACAGATTGCCGTGTAGATATTTCCATGTTTATACAGATGGCGTTGTAGATATTTCCATGAATATGCAGATGGCGATGTGGATATTTCCATGTTTATAGAGATAGCGGTGTAGGTATTTCCATGTTTATAGACATAGCGGTGTAGATATTTCCGTGTTTATATAGATGGCGTTGTAGATATTTCCATGTTTATACCGATAGCGGTGTTGGTATTTCCACGTTCATACAGATAGCGATGTAGATATTTCCATGTTTATACAGCTCGCAGTGCAGATATTTATATCTTTATACAGATGGCATTGTAGATATTTCCTTATTCACACAGATGGCGGTGTAGATGTTTCCATGTTTATACAGATGGCGGAGTAGATAGTTCCATGTTTATGGAGATGGCAGTGTAGATATTTTCATGTTTATAGAGATGGCGGTGCAGATATTTCCATGTTTATTGAGATAGCAGTGTAGATATTTACATGTTTATACAGATGGCTGTGTAGATATTTCCATGTGTATACAGATGGCATTGTAGATATTTCCATGTTTATACAGGTGACTATATAGGTATTTCCATGTTTTTACAGATGGCAGTGCAGATATTTCCATGTTTATAGAGATAGCGGTGTACATATTTCCATGTTTGTACAGATGGCAGTGTTGATATTTCCATCTATACACAGATGGCCGTGAAGATATTTCCATGTTTATACAGATGGCGGAGTAGATATTTCCATGGATATGTAGATGGCGGTGTAGATATTTCCATGTTTATACAGATAGCGGTGTAGATATTTCCATGTTTACAGAGATAGCGGTGTAGATATTTCCATCTTTGCACAGATTGCGGTGTAAGTATTGCCAAATTTACACAGATAGCGGTGTAGATATTTCCAAGTTTACACAGATAGGTGTTTAGATATTTCCATGTTTACAGTGATAGCATTGTAGATATTTCCATGTTTATACAGATTGCGGTGTAGATATTTCCATGTTTATACAGCTCGCAGTGTAGATATTTCCATCTTTATACAGATGGCAGTGAAGATATTTCCATGTTTATACAGATAGTGCTGTAGATACTTCCATGTTTATACAGATGGCGGTGTAGATACATCCATGTTTCTGAAGATGGCGGTGTAGATATTTTCATGTTTATAGAGATAGCGGTGTAGATATTTCCATGTATATAGAGATTGCAGGGTAGATATTTCCATGTTTATAGAGAAATCGGTGTAGGTATTTCCATGTTTATAGAGATAGTGGTGTGGATATTTCCATATTTATACAGATAGCGGTGTAGGTATTTCCATGTTTATACAGATGGCGGTGTAGATATTTCCATGTTTATGCAGATGGCGGTGTAGATATTTCCATGTTTATAGAGATGGCGGTGTAGTTTTTTCTATGTTTATAGAGATAGCGGTGTAAATATCTCCATGTTTATAGAGATGGTGGTGTAAGTATTTTCATGTTTATAGAGATAGCGCTGTAGATATTTCCATGTTTATACAGATAACGGTATTGGTATTTCCATGTTTATACAGATAGCGGTGTAGATATTTCCATGTTTATACAGATCGCGGTGTAGATATTTCCATCTTTATACAGATGGCAGTGTAAATATTTCCATGTTTATACCGATAGCGGTGTAGATATTTCCATGTTTATACAGACAGCGGTGGAGATATTTCCATGTTTATACAGATACCGGTGTAGATATTTCCATGTTTATACAGACTGCAGTGTAGATATTTGTATGTTTATACAGATAGCGGTGTAGATATTTCCATGTTTGTACAGATGGCGGTGTTGATATTTCCATCCGTACACAGATTGCCGTGTAGATATTTCCATCTTTATACAGATGGCGTTGTAGATATTTCCATGGATATGCAGATGGCGGTGTGGATGTTTCCATGTTTATACAGATAGCGGTGTAGGTTTTTCCATGTTTATAGACATAGCGGTGTAGATATTTCCATGTTTATATAGATGGCGTTGTAGATATTTCCATGTTTATACCGATAGCGGTCTTGGTATTTCCACGTTTATACAGATAGTGGTGTAGATATTTCCATGTTTATACAGCTCGCGGTTCAGATATTTATATCTTTATACCGATGGCATTGCAGATATTTCCTTATTCACACAGATGGCGGTGTAGATGTTTCCATGTTTATACAGACGGTGGAGTGTAGAGTTCCATGTTTATGGAGATGGAAGTGTAGATATTTTCATGTTTATAGAGATTGCGGTGTGGATATTTCCATGTTTATAGAGATAGCAGTGTACATATTTACATGTTTATACAGATGGCTGTGTGGAAATTTCCATGTGTATAGAGACGGCATTGTAGATATTTCCATGTTTATACAGATGACTGTATAGGTATTTCCATGTTTTTACAGATGGCAGTGCAGATATTTTCATGTTTATAGAGATGGAGGTGTAGATATTTCCATGTTTATAGAGATGGCGGTGTACATATTTCCATGTTTGTACATATGGCAGTGTTGATATTTCCATCTATAAACAGACGACCGTGTAGATATTTCCATGTTTATACAGATGGCGGCGTAGATATTTCCATTGATATGCAGATGGCGGTGCAGATATTTCCATGTTTATACAGATAGCGGTGTAGTTATTTCCATGTTTACACAGATGGTGGTGAAGATATTTCCGTGTTTATAGAGATAGCGGTGTAGATATTTCCATCTTTCTACAGATGCCGGTGTAGACATTTCCATGTTTATACAGATGGCGGTGTAGATATTTCCATATTTACACAGATGTCTGTGTAGATATTTCCATGTGTATACAGATGGCATTGTAGATATTTCCATGTTTATACAGATGACTGTATAGGTATTTCCATGTTTTTACAGATGGCAGTGCAGGTATTTCCATGTTCATAGAGAGAGCGGTGTAGATATTTCCATGTTTGTACAGATGTCGGTGCTGATATTTCCATCTATACACAGATGGCTGTGAAGATATTTCCATGTTTATACAGATGGCGGCGTAGATATTTCCATGGACATGCAGATGGTGGTGTAGATATTTCCATGTTTATAGAGATAGCGGTGTAGTTATTTCCATGTTTACACAGATGTTGGTGTAGATATTTCCGTGTTTATACACATGGCGGAGTAGATACTTCCATCTTTATGGAGATGGCAGTGTATATATTTTCAGGTTTATAGAGATGGCGGTGTAGATATTTCCATATTTATAGAGATAGCGGTGTAGTTATTACCATCTTTCTGCAGATGGCAGTGTAGATATTTCCATGTTTACACAGACGGCGGTGTAGATATTTCCATATTTATACAGATGTCTGTGTAGATATTTCCATGTGTATACAGATGGTATTGTAGATATTTCCATGTTTATACAGATGATGTTGTAGATATTTCCATGTTTATTCGGATGACTGTGTAGATATTTCCATGTTTTTACAGATGGCAGTGTGGATATTTCAATGTTTATAGAGATGGCGCTTTAGATATTTCCATGTTTATACAGATCGCGGTGTAGATATTTCCATGTTTATATAGATGGTGGTGGAGATATTACCAAGTTTATACAGATAGCAGTGTAGATATTTCCATGTTTATACAGACAGCAGTGAAGATATTTCCATGTTTATACAGATCGTGGTGTAGATATTTCCATGTTTATACAGATCGCGGTTTAGATATTTCCATGTTTATACAGATAGCGGTGTAGATATTTCCATGTTTATACAGATAGCAGTGTAGATATTTCCATGTTTATACAGATAGCAGTGTAGGTATTTCCATCTTTATAGACATAGCGGTGTAGATATTTCCATGTTTACACAGATTGCGGTGTAGATATTTACATCTTTCTACAGATGGCATTGAAGATATTTCCATGTTTATACAGATGGCAGTGTAGATATTTCCATGTTTATATAGATGGTGGTGGAGATATTACCAAGTTTATACAGATAGCAGTGTAGATATTTCCATGTTTATACAGACAGCAGTGAAGATATTTCCATGTTTATACAGATCGTGGTGTAGATATTTCCATGTTTATACAGATCGCGGTTTAGATATTTCCATGTTTATACAGATAGCGGTGTAGATATTTCCATGTTTATACAGATAGCAGTGTAGGTATTTCCATCTTTATAGACATAGCGGTGTAGATATTTCCATGTTTATATAGATGGCGTTGTAGATATTTCCATGTTTATACCTATAGCGGTGTTGGTATTTCCACATTTATACAGATAGCGATGTAGATATTTCCATGTTTATACAGCTCGCGGTGCAGATATTTATATCTTTATACAGATGGCATTGTAGATATTTCCTTATTCACACAGATGGCGGTGTAGATGTTTCCATGTTTATACAGATGGCGGAGTAGTTAGTTCCATGTTTATGGAGATGGCAGTGTAGATATTTTCATGTTTATAGAAATGGCGGTGTAGATATTTCCATGTTTATAGAGATGGCGGTGTAGATATTTCCATGTTTATAGAGATGGCAGTGTAGATATTTACATGTTTATACAGATGGCTGTGTAGATATTTCCATGTGTATACACATGGCATTGTAGTTATATCCATGTTTATACAGATGACTGTATAGGTATTTCCATGTTTTTACAGATGGCAGTGCAGGTATTTCCATGTTCATAGAGAGAGCGGTGTAGATATTTCCATGTTTGTACAGATGTCGGTGCTGATATTTCCATCTATACACAGATGGCTGTGAAGATATTTCCGTGTTTATACAGATGGCGGCGTAGATATTTCCATGGACATGCAGATGCTGGTGTAGATATTTCCATGTTTATAGAGATAGCGGTGTAGATATTTCCATGTTTACACAGATGTTGGTGTAGATATTTCCGTGTTTATACACATGGCGGAGTAGATACTTCCATCTTTATGGAGATGGCAGTGTATATATTTTCAGGTTTATAGAGATGGCGGTGTAGATATTTCCATATTTATAGAGATAGCGGTGTAGTTATTACCATCTTTCTGCAGATGGCAGTGTAGATATTTCCATGTTTACACAGACGGCGGTGTAGATATTTCCATATTTATACAGATGTCTGTGTAGATATTTCCATGTGTATACAGATGGTATTGTAGATATTTCCATGCTTATACAGATGATGTTGTAGATATTTCCATGTTTATTCGGATGACTGTGTAGATATTTCCATGTTTTTACAGATGGCAGTGTGGATATTTCAATGTTTATAGAGATGGCGCTTTAGATATTTCCATGTTTATACAGATCGCGGTGTAGATATTTCCAAGTTTATACAGATAGCGGTGTAGATATTTCCATGTTTTTACAGATATTGGTGTAGATATTTCCATGTTTACACAGATTGCGGTGTAGATATTTACATCTTTCTACAGATGGCATTGAAGATATTTCCATGTTTGTACAGATGGCAGTGTAGATATTTCCATGTTTATATAGATGGTGGTGGAGATATTACCAAGTTTATACAGATAGCAGTGTAGATATTTCCATGTTTATACAGACAGCAGTGAAGATATTTCCATGTTTATACAGATCGTGGTGTAGATATTTCCATGTTTATACAGATCGCGGTTTAGATATTTCCATGTTTATACAGATAGCGGTGTAGATATTTCCATGTTTATACAGATAGCGGTGTAGGTATTTCCATCTTTATAGACATAGCGGTTTAGATGTTTCCATGTTTATATAGATGGCGTTGTAGATATTTCCATGTTTATACCTATAGCGGTGTTGGTATTTCCACATTTATACAGATAGCGATGTAGA
Source organism: Pan troglodytes (assembly GCF_028858775.2). NCBI lineage: Eukaryota > Metazoa > Chordata > Mammalia > Primates > Hominidae > Pan > Pan troglodytes. The sequence continues at coordinate 64,440,375 of NC_072418.2, forward strand.
TATTTCCATGTTTTTACAGATATTGGTGTAGATATTTCCATGTTTACACAGATTGCGGTGTAGATATTTACATCTTTCTACAGATGGCATTGAAGATATTTCCATGTTTATACAGATGCCTATGCAGATATCTCCATATTTATACAGAGGGTTGTGTAGATATTTCTATGTTTATACTGATGGCAGTGTAGATATTTCCATGTTCCTACACATGACTGTGTAGGTATTTCCATGTTTATACAGATGGCTTTGTAGATATTTCCATGTCTAAAGAGATAGCAGTCCAGATATTTCCATGTTTATACAGATAGCGGTGTATATATTTCCATGTTTATACAGATCGTGGTGTAGATATTTCCATGTTTATACAGATACCGGTGTAGATATTTCCATGTATATACAGATCGCGGTGTAGATATTTCCATGTTTATACAGATCGCGGTGTAGATATTTCCATGTTTATACAGATAGCGGTGTAGATATTTCCATTTTTATACAGATAGCGGTGTAGATATTTCCATGCTTATAGAGATAGCGGTGTAGGTATTTCCATGTTTATAGACATAGCGGTGTAGATATTTCCATGTTTATATAGATGGCGTTGTAGATATTTCCATGTTTATACTGATAGCGGTGTTGTTATTTCCACGTTTATACATATAGCGATGTAGATATCTCCATGTTCATACAGCTCGCGATGCAGATATTTATATCTTTATACAGATGGCAATGTAGATATTTCCTTATTCACACAGATGGCGGTGTAGATGTTTCCATGTTTATACAGATGGCGGAGTAGTTAGTTCCATGTTTATGGAGATGGCAGTGTAGATATTTTCATGTTTATAGAGATGGCGGTGTAGATATTTCCATGTTTATAGAGATAGCAGTGTAGATATATACATGTTTATACAGATGGCTGTGTAGAGATTTCCATGTGTACACAGATGGCATTGTAGATATTTCCATGTTTATACAGATGACTGTATAGGTATTTCCATGTTTTTACAGATGGCAGTGCAGATATTTCCATGTTTATAGAGATAGCGGTGTCGATATTTCCATGTTTGTACAGATGGCGGTGTTGATATTTCCACCTATACACAGATGGCCGTGTAGATATTTCCATGTTTATACAGATGGCAGCGTAGATATTTCCGTGGACATGCAGATGGCGGTGTAGATATTTCCATGTTTATACCGATTGCGGTTTAGATATTTGCATTTTTTCACAGATTGTGGTGTAGATATTTCCGTGTTTATACACATGGCGGAGTAGATACTTCCATCTTTAAGGAGATGGCAGTGTAGATAATTTCATGTTTATAGAGATGGTGTTGTAGATATTTCCATATTTATAGAGATAGCGGTGTAGATGTTTCCATCTTTCTACAGTTGGGAGTGTAGTTATTTCCATGTTTATACAGATGGCGGTGTAGATATTTCCATATTTATACAGATGTCTGTGTAGATATTTCCATGTGAATACAGATGGTATTGTAGGTATCTCCATGTTTATACAGATGGTGGTGTAGATGTTTCCATGTTTATTCAGATGACTGTGGAGATATTTCCATGTTTTTACAGATGGCAGTGTAGATATTTCAATGTTTATAGAGATGGCGCTGTAGATATTTCCATGTTTATACAGATCACGGTGTAGATATTACCATGTTTATACAAATTTCGGTGTAGATATTTCCATGTTTTTACAGATATTGGTGTAGATATTTCCATGTTTACACAGATTGCGGTGTAGATATTTCCATCTTTCTACAGATGGCATTGTAGATATTAACATGTTTATACAGATGGCGGTGTAGTTATTTCCATGTTTATATAGATGGTGGTGTAGGTATTACCGTGTTTATACAGATAGCGGTGTAGATATTTCCATGTTTATACAGATCGTGGTGTAGATATTTCTATGTTTATACAGATCGTGGTGAAGATATTTCCATGTTTATACAGATAGCGATGTAGGTATTTCCATGTTTATAGAGATAGCGGTGTAGGTATTTCCATGTTTATAGACATAGCGGTGTAGATATTTCCATGTTTATATAGATGGCGTTGTAGATATTTCCATGTTTATACCCATAGCGGTGTTGGTATTTCCACGTTTATACAGATAGCGATGTAGATATTTCCATGTTTATACAGCTCACGGTGCAGATATTTATATCTTTATACAGATGGCATTGTAGACATTTCCTTATTCACACTGATGGCGGTGTAGATGTTTCCATGTTTATACAGATGGCGGAGTAGTTAGTTCCATGTTTATGGAGATGGCAGCGTAGATATTTTCATGTTTATAGAGATGGCGGTGTAGATATTTCCATGTTTATAGAGATAGCAGTGTAGATATTTACATGTTTATACAGATGGTTTTGTAGATATTTCCATGTGTATACAGATGGCATTGTAGATATTTCCATGTTTATACAGATGACTGTATAGGTATTTCCATGTTTTTACAGATGGCAGTGCAGATATTTCCATGTTTATAGAGATAGCGGTGTAGATATTTCCATGTTTGTACAGATGTCGGTGTTGATATTTCCATCTGTACACAGATGGCCGTGTAGATATTTCCATGTTTATACAGATGGCGGCGTAGATATTTCCATGGACATGCAGATGGCGGTGTAGATATTTCCATGTTTATACAGATATCGGTGTAGAAGTTTCCATGTTTATACAGATAGCGGTGTAAATATTTCCATGTTTATACAGATCACGGTGTAGATATTTCCATGTTTATAGAGATAGCGGTGTGCATATTTCCATGTTTATACAGATAGCGGTGTGGGTATTTCCATGCTTATACAGATAGCGGTGTAGATATTTCCTTGTTTATACAAATAGCGGTGTAGATATTTCCATGTTTATACAGATCACGGTGTAGATATTTCCTTGTTTATACCAATAGCGGTGTAGTTATTTCCATGTTTATACAGATAATGGTGTAGATATTTCCATGTATATAAAGATGGCGGTGTAGATATTTCCATGTTTATACAGATATCTTCATAGATATTTCCAGGTGTATACAGATGGTATTGTAGGTATTTCCATGTTTATACAGATGGTGGTGTAGATATTTCCATGTTTATTCAGATGACTGTGTAGATATTTCCATGTTTTTACAGATGGCAGTGTAGATATTTCAATGTTTATAGAGATGGCGCTGTAGATATTTCCATGTTTATACAGACCGCGGTGTAGATATTTCCATGTTTATACAGATAGCGGTGTAGATATTTCCATGTTTTTACAGATATCGGTGTAGATATTTCCATGTTTACACAGATTTCGGTGTAGATATTTACATCTTTCTACAGATGACATTGTAGATATTTCCATGTTTATACAGATGGCAGTGTAGATATTTCCATGTTTATATAGATGGTGGTGTAGATATTACCATGTTTATACAGATAGCTGTCTAGATAATTCCATGTTTATACAGATCGTGGTGAAGATATTTCCATGTTTATACAGATCGCGGTGTAGATATTTCCATGTTTTTACAGATCACGGTGTAGATATTTCCATGTTTATACAGATAGCGGTGTAGATATTTCCATGTTTATATAGATAGCGGTGTAGATATTTCCATATTTATAGAGATAGCGGTGTAGGGATTTCCACGTTTATAGACATAGCGGTGTAGATATTTCCATGTTTATATTGATGGCGTTGTAGATATTTCCATGTTTATTCTGATAGCGGTGTTGGTATTTCCACGTTTATACAAATAGCGATGTAGATTTTTCCATGTTTATACAGCTCGCGGTGCAGATATTTATATCTTTATACAGATGGAATTAGTATATATTTCCTTATTCACACAGATGGCAGTGTAGATGTTTCCATGTTTATACAGATGGCGGAGTAGTTAGTTCCATGTTTATGGAGACGGCAGCGTAGATATTTTCATGTTTATAGAGATGGCGGTGTAGATATTTCCATGTTTATAGAGGTAGCAGTGTAGATATTTACATGTTTATACACATGGCTGTGTAGATATTTCCATGTGTATACAGATGGCATTGTAGATATTTCCATGTTCATACAGATGACTGTAAAGCTATTTCCATGTTTTTACAGATGGCAGTGCAGATATTTCCATGTTTATAGAGATAGCGGTGTCGATATTTCCATGTTTGTACAGATGGCGGTATTGATATTTCCATCTATACACAGATGGCCGTGTAGATATTTCCATGTTTATACAGATAGCGGCGTAGATAATTCCATGGACATGCAGATGGCGGTGTAGATATTTCCATGTTTATACAGATTGCGGTGTAGATATTTGCATGTTTTCACAGATGGTGGTGTAGATATTTCCGTGTTTATACACATGGCGGATTAGATACTTCCATCTTTATGGAGAGAGAAATGTAGATAATTTCATGTTTATAGAGATGGCGGTATAGATATTTCCATATTTATAGAGATAGCGGTGTAGATATTTCCATCTTTCTACAGATGGCAGTGTAGTTATTTCCATGTTTTTACAGATGGCGGTGTAGATATTTCCATATTTATACAGATATCTGTGTAGATATTTCCATGTGTATACAGATGGTATTGTAGGTATCTCCATGTTTATACAGATGCTGGTGTAGATATTTCCATGTTTTTTCAGATGACTGTGCAGATATTTCCATGTTTTTACAGATGGCAGTGTAGATATTTCAATGTTTATAGAGATGGCGCTGTAGGTATTTCCATGTTTATACAGATCACGGTGTAGATATTTCCAAGTTTATACAGATTTCGGTGTAGATATTTCCATGTTTTTACAGATATTGGTGTAGATATTTCCATGTTTACACAGATTGCGGTGTAGATATTTCCCTCTTTCTACAGATGGCATTGTAGATATTTCCATGTTTATACAGATGGCGGGGTAGATATATCCATGTTTATATAGATGGTGGTGTAGATATTACCATGTTTGTACAGATAGCGGTGTAGATATTTCCATGTTTATACACATCGTAGTGAAGATATTTCCATGTTTATACAGATCGCGGTGTAGATATTTCCATGTTTATACAGATCGCGGTGTAGATATTTCCGTGTTTATACAGATAGCGGTGTAGATATTTCCATGTTTATACAGATAGCGGTGTAGGTATTTCCATGTTTATAGAGATAGCGGTGTACGTATTTCCATGTTTATAGACATAGCGGTGTAGATATTTCCATGTTTATATAGATGGCGTTGTACATATTTCCATGTTTATACCGATAGCGGTGTTGGTATTTCCACGTATATACAGATAGCGATGTAGATATTTCCATGTTTATACAGCTCACGATGCAGATATTTATATCTTTATACAGATGGCATTGTAGACATTTCCTAATTCACACTGATGGCGGTGTAGATGTTTCCATGTTTATACAGATGGCGGAGTAGTTAGTTCTATGTTTATGGAGATGGCAGTGTAGATATTTTCATGTTTATAGAGATGGCGGTGTAGATATTTCCATGTTTATAGAGATAGCAGTGTAGATATTTACATGTTTATACAGATGGCTGTGTAGATATTTCCATGTGTATACAGATGGCATTGTAGATATTTCCATGTTTATACAGATGAGTGTATAGGTATTTCCATGTTTTTAGAGATGGTAGTTCAGATATTTCCATGTTTATAGAGATAGCGGTGTAGATAATTCCATGTTTGTACAGATGGCTGTGTGAATATTTCCATCTATACACAGACGGCCGTGTAGATATTTCCATGTTTATACAGATGGCGGCGTAGATATTTCCATGGATATGCAGATGGCGTTGTAGATATTTCCATGTTTATACAGATAGCGGTGTAGATATTCCCATGTTTTCACAGATGGTGGTGTAGATATTTCCGTGTTTATACACATGGCAGAGTAGATACTTCCATCTTTATGGAGATGGCAGTATAGATATTTTCATTTTCATAGAGATGGCGGTGTAGATATTTCCATATTTATAGAGATAGCGGTGTACATATTTCCATCTTTCTACAGATGGCAGTGTAGATATTTCCATGTTTATACAGCTGGCGGTGTAGATATTTCCATATTTATACAGATGTCTGTGTAGATATTTCCATGTGTATACAGATGGTATTGTAGGTATTTCCATGTTTATACAGATGGTGGTGTAGATATTTCCATGTTTATTCAGATGACTGTGTAGATATTTCCATGTTTTTACAGATGGCAGTGTAGATATTTCAATGTTTATAGAGATGGCGCTGTAGATATTTCCATGTTTATACAGATCACGGTGTAGATATTTCCATGTTTATACAGATTGCAGTGTAGATATTTCCATGTTCCACAGATATTGTTGTAGATATTTCCATGTTTACACACAATGCGGTGTAGATATTTCCATGTTTATTCAGATGACTGTGTAGATATTTCCATGTTTTTACAGATGGCAGTGTAGATATTTCAATGTTTATAGAGATGGCGCTGTAGATATTTCCATGTTTATACAGATAACGGTGGAGATATTTCCATGTTTATACAGACAGCAGTGGAGATATTTCCATGTTTATACACATAGCGGTGTACATATTTCCATGTTTATAGAGACAGCGGTGTAGGTATTTCCATGTTTATACAGATAGCAGTGCAGATATTTCCATGTTTATACAGATGCCTATGCAGATATCTCCATATTTATACAGAGGGCTGTGTAGATATTTCTATGTTTATACAGATGGCAGTGTAGATATTTCCATGTTCCTACACATGACTGTGTAGGTATTTCCATGTTTATACAGTTGGCTTTGTAGATATTTCCATGTCTATAGAGATAGCGGTCCAGATATTTCCATGTTTATACAGATAGCGGTGTATATATTTCCATGTTTATACAGATCGTGGTGTAGATATTTCCATGTTTATACAGATAACAGTGTAGATATTTCCATGTTTATACAGACCGCAGTGTAGATATTTCCATGTTTATAAAGATAGCAGTGTAGATATTTCCATGTTTGTACAGATGGCGGTGTTGATGTTTCCATCTATACACAGATTGCCGTGTAGGTATTTCCATGTGTATACAGATGGCATTGTAGATATTTCCATGTTTATACAGATGGTGGTGTAGATATTTCCATGTTTACACAGATGACTGTATAGGTATTTCCATGTTTATACAGATGGCGGTGTAGATATTTCCATGTTTATTGAGATAGCGGTGTAGATATTTCCATATTTATACAGATAACGGTGTAGAAATTTCCATGTTTATACAGATAGCGGTGTAAATAGTTCCATGTTTATACAGATCACGGTGTAGATATTTAAATGTTTATAGAGATAGAGGTGTAGATATCTCCAAGTTTACACCGATAGCGGTTTAGATATTTCCATGTTTATACAGACCACGGTGTAGATATTTCCATGTTTATACAGATAGCGGGGCAGATATTTCCATGTTTGTACAGATGGCGGTGTTGATATTTCCATCTATACAGAGATGACCATGTAGATATTTCCATGTTTATACAGATGGCGGTGCAGATATTTCCATGGATATGTAGATGGCGGTGTAGATATTTCCATGTTTACACAGATAGCGGTGTAGTTATTTCCATGTTTATATAGATAGCGGTGTAGATATTTCCTTGTATACACACATGGCTGTGTAGATATTTCCATGTTTATACAGAAGGCGGTGTAGATATTTCCATGTTTATATCGATAACTTTGTAAGTATTTCCATGTTTATACAGATGGCGGTGTAGATATTTCGATGTTTATAGAGATAGCAGTGGAGATATTTCCATGTTTATACAGATAGCGGTCTAGATATTTCCACGTTTATACTGATCGCGGTGTAGATATTTCCATGTTTATGGAGATGGCGGTGTAGATATTTCCATGTTCATAGAGATAGCGTTGTTGAATTTTCCATGTTTACAGAGATAGCGGTGTGGATATTTCCATGTTTATACGTATAGGGGTGTAGGTATTTCCATGTTTATAGAGATGGCCTTGTAGATATTTAAATGTTTATACAGATCATGGTGTAGATATTTCCATGTTTATACAGATCGCGGTTTAGATATTTCCATGTTTATACAGATCGCGGTGTTGATATTACCATGTTTATAGGGATGGCAGTGCAAATATTTCCACATTTATACAGATAGTGGTGTAGTTATTAGCATGTTTATACAGTTAGAGGTGTAGATATTTCCATGTATAAACAGATGTCTGTGTATATATTTCCATGTTTAAACAGATGGCGGTGTAGATATTTCCTTGTTTATACAAATAGCGGTGTAGTTATTTCCATGTTTATACAGATCACGGTGTAGGTATTTCCTTCTTTATACAAATAGCGGTGTGGATATTTCCATGCTTATACAGATAGCGGTGTAGATATTTCCTTGTTTATACAAATAGCGGTGTAGATATTTCCATGTTTATACAGATCACGGTGTAGATATTTCCTTGTTTATGCAAACAGCGGTGTAGTTATTTCCATGTTTATACAGATAGCTGTGTAGATATTTCCATGTATATACACATGGCTCTGTAGATATTTCCATGTTCATACAGATGTCTGTGTAGATGTTTCCATGTTTATACAGATGACTTTGTATGTATTTCCATGTTTATACAGATGGCGGTGTAGATATTTCCATGTTTATACAGATACCGGTGTAGATATTTCCATGTTTATAGAGATAGCAGTGTAGATATTTCCATGCTTGTTCAGATGGCGGTGTTGATGTTTCCATCTATACACAGATTGCCGTTTAGGTATTTCCATGTGTATACAGATGGCATTGTAGGTATTTCCATGTTTATACAGATGGGGGTGTAGATAATTTCCATGTTTACACAGATGACTGTATAGGTATTTCCATGTTTATACAGATGGCGTTGTAGATATTTCCAAGTTTATAGTGATAGCGTTGTAGATATTTCCATATTTATACAGATTACGGTGTAGTAGTTTCCATGTTTATACAGATAGCGGTGTAGATATTTCCATGTTTATACAGATCACGGTGTCGATATTTCCATGTTTATAGAGATAGCGGTGTGCATATTTCCATCTTTACACAGATAGCGGTGTGGATATTTCCATGCTTATACAGATAGCGGTGTAGCTATTTCCTTGTTCATACAAATAGCGGTGTAGATATTTCCATGTTCATACAGATCACGGTGTAGCTATTTCCTTGTTTATACAAATAGCGGTGGAGTTATTTCCATGTTTATACAGACAGCGGTGTAGATATTTCCATGTATATACAGATGGCGGTGTAGATATTTCCATGTTTATACAGATCTCTGCATAGATATTTCCATGTGTATACAGATGACTTTGTAGGTATTTCCATGTTTATACAGATGGCGGTGTAGATATTTCCATGTTTACAGAGATAGCTGTGTAGATATTTCCATGTTTATACAGATAGCGGTGTAGAGATTTCCATGTTTTTACAGATATCAGTGTCGATATTTCCATGTTTACACAGATTGCAGTGTAGATATTTCCATCTTTCTACAGATGGCGGTGTAGATATTTCCATGTTTATATAGATGGTGGTGTAAATATTACCATGTTTATACAGATTGCGTTGTAGATATTTCCATGTTTATACAGATCGTGGTGAGGATATTTCCATGTTTATGCAGATGGCGGTGTAGATATTTCCATGTTTATACAGATCGCGGTGTAGATATTTCCATGTTTATACAGATAGCGGTGTAGATATTTCCATGTTTATACAGATTGCGGTGTAGATATTTCCATGTTTATAGAGATAGAGGTGTAGGTATTTCCATGTTTATAGACATAGCGGTGTAGTTATTTCCATGTTTATATAGATGGCTTTGTAGTTATTTCCATGTTTATACCGATAGCGGTGTTGGTATTTCCACGTTTATACAGATAGCGATGTAGATATTTCCATGTTTATACAGCTCGCGGTGCAGATATTTATATCTTTATACAGATGGCATTGTAGATATTTGCTTATTCACACAGATGGCGGTGTAGATGTTTCCAGGTTTATACAGATGGCGGAGTAGTTAGTTCCATGTTTATGGAGATGGCAGTGTAGATATTTTCATGTTTATAGAGATGGCGGTGTAGATGTTTCCATGTTTATAGAGATAGCAGTGTAGATATTTACATGTTTATACAGATGGCGGTGTAGATATTTCCATGTGTATACAGATGGCATTGTAGATATTTCCATGTTTATACAGATGACTGTATAGGTATTTCCATGTTTTTACATATGGCAGTGCAGATATTTTCATGTTTATAGAGATAACGTTGTAGATATTTCCATGTTTGTAGAGATGGCGGTGTTGATATTTCCATCTATACACAGGTGTAGATATTTCCATGTTTATACAGACGGCGGCGTAGATATTTCCATGGACATGCAGATGGCGGTGTAGATATTTCCATGTTTATACAGATAGCGGTGTAGATATTTCCATGTTTACACAGATGGTGGTGTAGATATTTCTGTGTTTATACACATGGCGGAGTAGATACTTCCATCTTTATGGAGATGGCAGTGTACATAATTTCATGTTTATAGAGATAGCGGCGTAGATATTTCCATATGTATAGAGATAGCGGTGTAGATATTTCCATCTTTCTACAGATGGCAGTGTAGATAATTCCGTGTTTATACAGATGGCGGTGTAGATATTTCCATATTTATACAGATGTCTGTGTAGATATTTCCGTGTGTATACAGATGGTATTGTAGGTATTTCCATGTTTATACAGATGGTGGTGAAGATATTTCCATGTTTATTCAGATGAGTGTTTAGATATTTCCATGTTTTTACATATGGCAGTGTAGATATTTCAATGTTTATAGAGATGTCGCTGTAGATATTTCCTTGTTTAAACAGATAACGGTGGAGATATTTCCATGTTTATACAGATAGCAGTGGAGATATTTCCATGTTTATACACATAGCGGTGTACATATTTCCATGTTTAAAGAGACAGCGGTGTAGGTATTTCCATGTTTATACAGATAGCGGTGCAGATATTTCCCAGTTTATACAGATGCCTATGCAGATATTTCCATATTTATACAGAGGGCTGTGTAGATATTTCCACGTTTGTACAGATGGCAGTGTAGATATTTCCATGTTCCTACACGTGACTGTGTAGGTATTTCCATGTTTATACAGATGGCTTTGTAGATATTTCCATGTTTATAGAGATAGCGGTGCAGATATTTCCATGTTTAAACAGATAGCGGTGTAAATATTTCCATGTTTATACAGATCGTGGTGTAGATGTTTCCATGTTTATACAGATACCGGTGTAGATATTTCCATGTTTATACAGATAGCGGTGTAGATATTTCCATGTTTATACAGACCGCGGTGTAAATATTTCCATGTTTATACAGAAAGCGTTGCAGATATTTCCATGTTTGTACAGATGGCCGTGTTGATATTTCCATCTATACACAGATGACCGTGTAGATATTTCCATGTTTATAGGCATAGCTGTGTAGATATTTCCATGTTTATACAGATAGCGGTGAAGATATTTCCATGTTTATACAGATCGCGTTGTAGATATTTCCATGTTTATACAGATCGCGGTGTAGAAATTTCCATGTTTATACAGATTGCAGTGTAGATATTTCCATGTTTATACAGATTGCGGTGTAGATATTTCCATGTTTATACAGATAGCGCTGTAGATATTTCCATGTTTATAGAGATGGCGGTGTAGATATTTCCATGTTTATAGAGATGGCAGTGTAGATATTTCCATGTTTATAGAGATAGCGGTGTAGATATATCCATGTTCATAGAGATAGCAGTGAGGATATTACCATGTTTATACAGATAGCTGTGTAGATATTTCCATTTTTATAGAGATCGCGGTTTAGATATTTCATATTTATACAGATAGCGGTGTAGATATTTCCATGTTTATACAGATAGCGGTGTAGATATTTCCATGTTTATACAGATAGCGGTGTAGGTATTTCCATGTTTATACAGATAGCGGTGTAGATATTTCCATCTTTCTACAGATGGCAGTGTAGATAATTCCGTGTTTATACAGATGGCGGTGTAGATATTTCCATATTTATACAGATGTCTGTGTAGATATTTCCGTGTGTATACAGATGGTATTGTAGGTATTTCCATGTTTATACAGATGGTGGTGAAGATATTTCCATGTTTATTCAGATGAGTGTTTAGATATTTCCATGTTTTTACATATGGCAGTGTAGATATTTCAATGTTTATAGAGATGTCGCTGTAGATATTTCCTTGTTTAAACAGATAACGGTGGAGATATTTCCATGTTTATACTGATAGCAGTGGAGATATTTCCATGTTTATACACATAGCGGTGTACATATTTCCATGTTTAAAGAGACAGCGGTGTAGGTATTTCCATGTTTATACAGATAGCGGTGCAGATATTTCCCAGTTTATACAGATGCCTATGCAGATATTTCCATATTTATACAGAGGGCTGTGTAGATATTTCCACGTTTGTACAGATGGCAGTGTAGATATTTCCATGTTCCTACACGTGACTGTGTAGGTATTTCCATGTTTATACAGATGGCTTTGTAGATATTTCCATGTTTATAGAGATAGCGGTGCAGATATTTCCATGTTTAAACAGATAGCGGTGTAAATATTTCCATGTTTATACAGATCGTGGTGTAGATGTTTCCATGTTTATACAGATACCGGTGTAGATATTTCCATGTTTATACAGATAGCGGTGTAGATATTTCCATGTTTATACAGACCGCGGTGTAAATATTTCCATGTTTATACAGAAAGCGTTGCAGATATTTCCATGTTTGTACAGATGGCCGTGTTGATATTTCCATCTATACACAGATGACCGTGTAGATATTTCCATGTTTATAGGCATAGCTGTGTAGATATTTCCATGTTTATACAGATAGCGGTGAAGATATTTCCATGTTTATACAGATCGCGTTGTAGATATTTCCATGTTTATACAGATCGCGGTGTAGAAATTTCCATGTTTATACAGATTGCAGTGTAGATATTTCCATGTTTATACAGATTGCGGTGTAGATATTTCCATGTTTATACAGATAGCGCTGTAGATATTTCCATGTTTATAGAGATGGCGGTGTAGATATTTCCATGTTTATAGAGATGGCAGTGTAGATAATTCCATGTTTATAGAGATAGCGGTGTAGATATATCCATGTTCATAGAGATAGCAGTGAGGATATTACCATGTTTATATAGATAGCTGTGTAGATATTTCCATTTTTATAGAGATCGCGGTTTAGATATTTCATATTTATACAGATAGCGGTGTAGATATTTCCATGTTTATACAGATAGCGGTGTAGATATTTCCATGTTTATACAGATAGCGGTGTAGGTATTTCCATGTTTATAGAGATAGCGGTGTACGTATTTCCATGTTTATAGACATAGCGGTGTAGATATTTCCATGTTTATATAGATGGCGTTGTACATATTTCCATGTTTATACCGATAGCGGTGTTGGTATTTCCACGTATATACAGATAGCGATGTAGATATTTCCATGTTTATACAGCTCACGATGCAGATATTTATATCTTTATACAGATGGCATTGTAGACATTTCCTAATTCACACTGATGGCGGTGTAGATGTTTCCATGTTTATACAGATGGCGGAGTAGTTAGTTCTATGTTTATGGAGATGGCAGTGTAGATATTTTCATGTTTATAGAGATGGCGGTGTAGATATTTCCATGTTTATAGAGATAGCAGTGTAGATATTTACATGTTTATACAGATGGCTGTGTAGATATTTCCATGTGTATACAGATGGCATTGTAGATATTTCCATGTTTATACAGATGAGTGTATAGGTATTTCCATGTTTTTAGAGATGGCAGTGCAGATATTTCCATGTTTATAGAGATAGCGGTGTAGATAATTCCATGTTTGTACAGATGGCGGTGTGGATATTTCCATCTATACACAGACGGCCGTGTAGATATTTCCATGTTTATACAGATGGCGGCGTAGATATTTCCATGGATATGCAGATGGCGTTGTAGATATTTCCATGTTTATACAGAGAGCGGTGTAGATATTCCCATGTTTTCACAGATGGTGGTGTAGATATTTCCGTGTTTATACACATGGCAGAGTAGATACTTCCATCTTTATGGAGATGGCAGTATAGATATTTTCATTTTTATAGTGATGGCGGTGTAGATATTTCCATATTTATAGTGATAGCTGTGTAGATATTTCCATCTTTCTACAGATGGCAGTGTAGATATTTCCATGTTTATACAGCTGGCGGTGTAGATATTTCCATATTTATACAGATGTCTGTGTAGATATTTCCATGTGTATACAGATGGTATTGTAGGTATTTCCATGTTTATACAGATGGTGGTGTAGATATTTCCATGTTTATTCAGATGACTGTGTAGATATTTCCATGTTTTTACAGATGGCAGTGTAGATATTTCAATGTTTATAGAGATGGCGCTGTAGATATTTCCATGTTTATACAGATCACGGTGTAGATATTTCCATGTTTATACAGATTGCAGTGTAGATATTTCCATGTTCCACAGATATTGTTGTAGATATTTCCATGTTTACACACAATGCGGTGTAGATATTTCCATGTTTATTCAGATGACTGTGTAGATATTTCCATGTTTTTACAGATGGCAGTGTAGATATTTCAATGTTTATAGAGATGGCGCTGTAGATATTTCCATGTTTATACCGATAACGGTGGAGATATTTCCATGTTTATACAGACAGCAGTGGAGATATTTCCATGTTTATACACATAGCGGTGTACATATTTCCATGTTTATAGAGACAGCGGTGTAGGTATTTCCATGTTTATACAGATAGCAGTGCAGATATTTCCATGTTTATACAGATGCCTATGCAGATATCTCCATATTTATACAGAGGGCTGTGTAGATATTTCTATGTTTATACAGATGGCAGTGTAGATATTTCCATGTTCCTACACATGACTGTGTAGGTATTTCCATGTTTATACAGTTGGCTTTGTAGATATTTCCATGTCTATAGAGATAGCGGTCCAGATATTTCCATGTTTATACAGATAGCGGTGTATGTATTTCCATGTTTATACAGATCGTGGTGTAGATATTTCCATGTTTATACAGATAACAGTGTAGATATTTCCATGTTTATACAGACCGCAGTGTAGAT
The DNA here is from genome assembly GCF_028858775.2 of Pan troglodytes. NCBI lineage: Eukaryota > Metazoa > Chordata > Mammalia > Primates > Hominidae > Pan > Pan troglodytes. Next base: position 64,455,632 of record NC_072418.2, read on the forward strand.
ATTTCCATGTTTATAAAGATAGCAGTGTAGATATTTCCATGTTTGTACAGATGGCGGTGTTGATGTTTCCATCTATACACAGATTGCCGTGTAGGTATTTCCATGTGTATACAGATGGCATTGTAGATATTTCCATGTTTATACAGATGGTGGTGTAGATATTTCCATGTTTACACAGATGACTGTATAGGTATTTCCATGTTTATACAGATGGCGGTGTAGATATTTCCATGTTTATTGAGATAGCGGTGTAGATATTTCCATATTTATACAGATAACGGTGTAGAAATTTCCATGTTTATACAGATAGCGGTGTAAATAGTTCCATGTTTATACAGATCACGGTGTAGATATTTAAATGTTTATAGAGATAGAGGTGTAGATATCTCCAAGTTTACACCGATAGCGGTTTAGATATTTCCATGTTTATACAGACCGCGGTGTAGATATTTCCATGTTTATACAGATAGCGGGGCAGATATTTCCATGTTTGTACAGATGGCGGTGTTGATATTTCCATCTATACAGAGATGACCATGTAGATATTTCCATGTTTATACAGATGGCGGTGCAGATATTTCCATGGATATGTAGATGGCGGTGTAGATATTTCCATGTTTACACAGATAGCGGTGTAGTTATTTCCATGTTTATATAGATAGCGGTGTAGATATTTCCTTGTATACACACATGGCTGTGTAGATATTTCCATGTTTATACAGAAGGCGGTGTAGATATTTCCATGTTTATATCGATAACTTTGTAAGTATTTCCATGTTTATACAGATGGCGGTGTAGATATTTCGATGTTTATAGAGATAGCAGTGGAGATATTTCCATGTTTATACAGATAGCGGTCTAGATATTTCCACGTTTATACTGATCGCGGTGTAGATATTTCCATGTTTATGGAGATGGCGGTGTAGATATTTCCATGTTCATAGAGATAGCGTTGTTGAATTTTCCATGTTTACAGAGATAGCGGTGTGGATATTTCCATGTTTATACGTATAGGGGTGTAGGTATTTCCATGTTTATAGAGATGGCCTTGTAGATATTTAAATGTTTATACAGATCATGGTGTAGATATTTCCATGTTTATACAGATCGCGGTTTAGATATTTCCATGTTTATACAGATCGCGGTGTTGATATTACCATGTTTATAGGGATGGCAGTGCAAATATTTCCACATTTATACAGATAGTGGTGTAGTTATTAGCATGTTTATACAGTTAGAGGTGTAGATATTTCCATGTATAAACAGATGTCTGTGTATATATTTCCATGTTTAAACAGATGGCGGTGTAGATATTTCCTTGTTTATACAAATAGCGGTGTAGTTATTTCCATGTTTATACAGATCACGGTGTAGGTATTTCCTTCTTTATACAAATAGCGGTGTGGATATTTCCATGCTTATACAGATAGCGGTGTAGATATTTCCTTGTTTATACAAATAGCGGTGTAGATATTTCCATGTTTATACAGATCATGGTGTAGATATTTCCTTGTTTATGCAAACAGCGGTGTAGTTATTTCCATGTTTATACAGATAGCTGTGTAGATATTTCCATGTATATACACATGGCTCTGTAGATATTTCCATGTTCATACAGATGTCTGTGTAGATGTTTCCATGTTTATACAGATGACTTTGTATGTATTTCCATGTTTATACAGATGGCGGTGTAGATATTTCCATGTTTATACAGATACCGGTGTAGATATTTCCATGTTTATAGAGATAGCAGTGTAGATATTTCCATGCTTGTTCAGATGGCGGTGTTGATGTTTCCATCTATACACAGATTGCCGTTTAGGTATTTCCATGTGTATACAGATGGCATTGTAGGTATTTCCATGTTTATACAGATGGGGGTGTAGATAATTTCCATGTTTACACAGATGACTGTATAGGTATTTCCATGTTTATACAGATGGCGTTGTAGATATTTCCAAGTTTATAGTGATAGCGTTGTAGATATTTCCATATTTATACAGATTACGGTGTAGTAGTTTCCATGTTTATACAGATAGCGGTGTAGATATTTCCATGTTTATACAGATCACGGTGTCGATATTTCCATGTTTATAGAGATAGCGGTGTGCATATTTCCATCTTTACACAGATAGCGGTGTGGATATTTCCATGCTTATACAGATAGCGGTGTAGCTATTTCCTTGTTCATACAAATAGCGGTGTAGATATTTCCATGTTCATACAGATCACGGTGTAGCTATTTCCTTGTTTATACAAATAGCGGTGGAGTTATTTCCATGTTTATACAGACAGCGGTGTAGATATTTCCATGTATATACAGATGGCGGTGTAGATATTTCCATGTTTATACAGATCTCTGCATAGATATTTCCATGTGTATACAGATGACTTTGTAGGTATTTCCATGTTTATACAGATGGCGGTGTAGATATTTCCATGTTTACAGAGATAGCTGTGTAGATATTTCCATGTTTATACAGATAGCGGTGTAGATATTTCCATGTTTTTACAGATATCAGTGTCGATATTTCCATGTTTACACAGATTGCGGTGTAGATATTTCCATCTTTCTACAGATGGCGGTGTAGATATTTCCATGTTTATATAGATGGTGGTGTAAATATTACCATGTTTATACAGATTGCGTTGTAGATATTTCCATGTTTATACAGATCGTGGTGAGGATATTTCCATGTTTATGCAGATGGCGGTGTAGATATTTCCATGTTTATACAGATCGCGGTGTAGATATTTCCATGTTTATACAGATAGCGGTGTAGATATTTCCATGTTTATACAGATTGCGGTGTAGATATTTCCATGTTTATAGAGATAGAGGTGTAGGTATTTCCATGTTTATAGACATAGCGGTGTAGTTATTTCCATGTTTATATAGATGGCTTTGTAGTTATTTCCATGTTTATACCGATAGCGGTGTTGGTATTTCCACGTTTATACAGATAGCGATGTAGATATTTCCATGTTTATACAGCTCGCGGTGCAGATATTTATATCTTTATACAGATGGCATTGTAGATATTTGCTTATTCACACAGATGGCGGTGTAGATGTTTCCAGGTTTATACAGATGGCGGAGTAGTTAGTTCCATGTTTATGGAGATGGCAGTGTAGATATTTTCATGTTTATAGAGATGGCGGTGTAGATGTTTCCATGTTTATAGAGATAGCAGTGTAGATATTTACATGTTTATACAGATGGCGGTGTAGATATTTCCATGTGTATACAGATGGCATTGTAGATATTTCCATGTTTATACAGATGACTGTATAGGTATTTCCATGTTTTTACATATGGCAGTGCAGATATTTTCATGTTTATAGAGATAACGTTGTAGATATTTCCATGTTTGTAGAGATGGCGGTGTTGATATTTCCATCTATACACAGGTGTAGATATTTCCATGTTTATACAGACGGCGGCGTAGATATTTCCATGGACATGCAGATGGCGGTGTAGATATTTCCACGTTTATACAGATAGCGGTGTAGATATTTCCATGTTTACACAGATGGTGGTGTAGATATTTCTGTGTTTATACACATGGCGGAGTAGATACTTCCATCTTTATGGAGATGGCAGTGTACATAATTTCATGTTTATAGAGATAGCGGCGTAGATATTTCCATATGTATAGAGATAGCGGTGTAGATATTTCCATCTTTCTACAGATGGCAGTGTAGATAATTCCGTGTTTATACAGATGGCGGTGTAGATATTTCCATATTTATACAGATGTCTGTGTAGATATTTCCGTGTGTATACAGATGGTATTGTAGGTATTTCCATGTTTATACAGATGGTGGTGAAGATATTTCCATGTTTATTCAGATGAGTGTTTAGATATTTCCATGTTTTTACATATGGCAGTGTAGATATTTCAATGTTTATAGAGATGTCGCTGTAGATATTTCCTTGTTTAAACAGATAACGGTGGAGATATTTCCATGTTTATACAGATAGCAGTGGAGATATTTCCATGTTTATACACATAGCGGTGTACATATTTCCATGTTTAAAGAGACAGCGGTGTAGGTATTTCCATGTTTATACAGATAGCGGTGCAGATATTTCCCAGTTTATACAGATGCCTATGCAGATATTTCCATATTTATACAGAGGGCTGTGTAGATATTTCCACGTTTGTACAGATGGCAGTGTAGATATTTCCATGTTCCTACACGTGACTGTGTAGGTATTTCCATGTTTATACAGATGGCTTTGTAGGTATTTCCATGTTTATAGAGATAGCGGTGCAGATATTTCCATGTTTAAACAGATAGCGGTGTAAATATTTCCATGTTTATACAGATCGTGGTGTAGATGTTTCCATGTTTATACAGATACCGGTGTAGATATTTCCATGTTTATACAGATAGCGGTGTAGATATTTCCATGTTTATACAGACCGCGGTGTAAATATTTCCATGTTTATACAGATAGCGTTGCAGATATTTCCATGTTTGTACAGATGGCCGTGTTGATATTTCCATCTATACACAGATGACCGTGTAGATATTTCCATGTTTATAGGCATAGCTGTGTAGATATTTCCATGTTTATACAGATAGCGGTGAAGATATTTCCATGTTTATACAGATCGCGTTGTAGATATTTCCATGTTTATACAGATCGCGGTGTAGAAATTTCCATGTTTATACAGATTGCAGTGTAGATATTTCCATGTTTATACAGATTGCGGTGTAGATATTTCCATGTTTATACAGATAGCGCTGTAGATATTTCCATGTTTATAGAGATGGCGGTGTAGATATTTCCATGTTTATAGAGATGGCAGTGTAGATAATTCCATGTTTATAGAGATAGCGGTGTAGATATATCCATGTTCATAGAGATAGCAGTGAGGATATTACCATGTTTATACAGATAGCTGTGTAGATATTTCCATTTTTATAGAGATCGCGGTTTAGATATTTCATATTTATACAGATAGCGGTGTAGATATTTCCATGTTTATACAGATAGCGGTGTAGATATTTCCATGTTTATACAGATAGCGGTGTAGGTATTTCCATGTTTATAGAGATAGCGGTGTACGTATTTCCATGTTTATAGACATAGCGGTGTAGATATTTCCATGTTTATATAGATGGCGTTGTACATATTTCCATGTTTATACCGATAGCGGTGTTGGTATTTCCACGTATATACAGATAGCGATGTAGATATTTCCATGTTTATACAGCTCACGATGCAGATATTTATATCTTTATACAGATGGCATTGTAGACATTTCCTAATTCACACTGATGGCGGTGTAGATGTTTCCATGTTTATACAGATGGCGGAGTAGTTAGTTCTATGTTTATGGAGATGGCAGTGTAGATATTTTCATGTTTATAGAGATGGCGGTGTAGATATTTCCATGTTTATAGAGATAGCAGTGTAGATATTTACATGTTTATACAGATGGCTGTGTAGATATTTCCATGTGTATACAGATGGCATTGTAGATATTTCCATGTTTATACAGATGAGTGTATAGGTATTTCCATGTTTTTAGAGATGGCAGTGCAGATATTTCCATGTTTATAGAGATAGCGGTGTAGATAATTCCATGTTTGTACAGATGGCGGTGTGGATATTTCCATCTATACACAGACGGCCGTGTAGATATTTCCATGTTTATACAGATGGCGGCGTAGATATTTCCATGGATATGCAGATGGCCTTGTAGATATTTCCATGTTTATACAGATAGCGTTGTAGATATTCCCATGTTTTCACAGATGGTGGTGTAGATATTTCCGTGTTTATACACATGGCAGAGCAGATACTTCCATCTTTATGGAGATGGCAGTATAGATATTTTCATTTTTATAGAGATGGCGGTGTAGATATTTCCATATTTATAGTGATAGCGGTGTAGATATTTCCATCTTTCTACAGATGGCAGTGTAGATATTTCCATGTTTATACAGCTGGCGGTGTAGATATTTCCATATTTATACAGATGTCTGTGTAGATATTTCCATGTGTATACAGATGGTATTGTAGGTATTTCCATGTTTATACAGATGGTGGTGTAGATATTTCCATGTTTATTCAGATGACTGTGTAGATATTTCCATGTTTTTACAGATGGCAGTGTAGATATTTCAATGTTTATAGAGATGGCGCTGTAGATATTTCCATGTTTATACAGATCACGGTGTAGATATTTCCATGTTTATACAGATTGCAGTGTAGATATTTCCATGTTCCACAGATATTGTTGTAGATATTTCCATGTTTACACACATTGCGGTGTAGATATTTCCATGTTTATTCAGATGACTGTGTAGATATTTCCATGTTTTTACAGATGGCAGTGTAGATATTTCAATGTTTATAGAGATGGCGCTGTAGATATTTCCATGTTTATACCGATAACGGTGGAGATATTTCCATGTTTATACAGACAGCAGTGGAGATATTTCCATGTTTATACACATAGCGGTGTACATATTTCCATGTTTATAGAGACAGCGGTGTAGGTATTTCCATGTTTATACAGATAGCAGTGCAGATATTTCCATGTTTATACAGATGCCTATGCAGATATCTCCATATTTATACAGAGGGCTGTGTAGATATTTCTATGTTTATACAGATGGCAGTGTAGATATTTCCATGTTCCTACACATGACTGTGTAGGTATTTCCATGTTTATACAGTTGGCTTTGTAGATATTTCCATGTCTATAGAGATAGCGGTCCAGATATTTCCATGTTTATACAGATAGCGGTGTATGTATTTCCATGTTTATACAGATCGTGGTGTAGATATTTCCATGTTTATACAGATAACAGTGTAGATATTTCCATGTTTATACAGACCGCAGTGTAGATATTTCCATGTTTATAAAGATAGCAGTGTAGATATTTCCATGTTTGTACAGATGGCGGTGTTGATGTTTCCATCTATACACAGATTGCCGTGTAGGTATTTCCATGTGTATACAGATGGCATTGTAGATATTTCCATGTTTATACAGATGGTGGTGTAGATATTTCCATGTTTACACAGATGACTGTATAGGTATTTCCATGTTTATACAGATGGCGGTGTAGATATTTCCATGTTTATTGAGATAGCGGTGTAGATATTTCCATATTTATACAGATAACGGTGTAGAAATTTCCATGTTTATACAGATAGCGGTGTAAATAGTTCCATGTTTATACAGATCACGGTGTAGATATTTAAATGTTTATAGAGATAGAGGTGTAGATATCTCCAAGTTTACACCGATAGCGGTTTAGATATTTCCATGTTTATACAGACCGCGGTGTAGATATTTCCATGTTTATACAGATAGCGGGGCAGATATTTCCATGTTTGTACAGATGGCGGTGTTGATATTTCCATCTATACAGAGATGACCATGTAGATATTTCCATGTTTATACAGATGGCGGTGCAGATATTTCCATGGATATGTAGATGGCGGTGTAGATATTTCCATGTTTACACAGATAGCGGTGTAGTTATTTCCATGTTTATATAGATAGCGGTGTAGATATTTCCTTGTATACACACATGGCTGTGTAGATATTTCCATGTTTATACAGAAGGCGGTGTAGATATTTCCATGTTTATATCGATAACTTTGTAAGTATTTCCATGTTTATACAGATGGCGGTGTAGATATTTCGATGTTTATAGAGATAGCAGTGGAGATATTTCCATGTTTATATAGATAGCGGTCTAGATATTTCCACGTTTATACTGATCGCGGTGTAGATATTTCCATGTTTATGGAGATGGCGGTGTAGATATTTCCATGTTCATAGAGATAGCGTTGTTGAATTTTCCATGTTTACAGAGATAGCGGTGTGGATATTTCCATGTTTATACGTATAGGGGTGTAGGTATTTCCATGTTTATAGAGATGGCCTTGTAGATATTTAAATGTTTATACAGATCATGGTGTAGATATTTCCATGTTTATACAGATCGCGGTTTAGATATTTCCATGTTTATACAGATCGCGGTGTTGATATTACCATGTTTATAGGGATGGCAGTGCAAATATTTCCACATTTATACAGATAGTGGTGTAGTTATTAGCATGTTTATACAGTTAGAGGTGTAGATATTTCCATGTATAAACAGATGTCTGTGTATATATTTCCATGTTTAAACAGATGGCGGTGTAGATATTTCCTTGTTTATACAAATAGCGGTGTAGTTATTTCCATGTTTATACAGATCACGGTGTAGGTATTTCCTTCTTTATACAAATAGCGGTGTGGATATTTCCATGCTTATACAGATAGCGGTGTAGATATTTCCTTGTTTATACAAATAGCGGTGTAGATATTTCCATGTTTATACAGATCACGGTGTAGATATTTCCTTGTTTATGCAAACAGCGGTGTAGTTATTTCCATGTTTATACAGATAGCTGTGTAGTTATTTCCATGTATATACACATGGCTCTGTAGATATTTCCATGTTCATACAGATGTCTGTGTAGATGTTTCCATGTTTATACAGATGACTTTGTATGTATTTCCATGTTTATACAGATGGCGGTGTAGATATTTCCATGTTTATACAGATACCGGTGTAGATATTTCCATGTTTATAGAGATAGCAGTGTAGATATTTCCATGCTTGTTCAGATGGCGGTGTTGATGTTTCCATCTATACACAGATTGCCGTTTAGGTATTTCCATGTGTATACAGATGGCATTGTAGGTATTTCCATGTTTATACAGATGGGGGTGTAGATAATTTCCATGTTTACACAGATGACTGTATAGGTATTTCCATGTTTATACAGATGGCGTTGTAGATATTTCCAAGTTTATAGAGATAGCGTTGTAGATATCTCCATATTTATACAGATTACGGTGTAGAAGTTTCCATGTTTATACAGATAGCGGTGTAGATATTTCCATGTTTATACAGATCACGGTGTCGATATTTCCATGTTTATAGAGATAGCGGTGTGCATATTTCCATCTTTACACAGATAGCGGTGTGGATATTTCCATGCTTATACAGATAGCGGTGTAGCTATTTCCTTGTTCATACAAATAGCGGTGTAGATATTTCCATGTTCATACAGATCACGGTGTAGCTATTTCCTTGTTTATACAAATAGCGGTGGAGTTATTTCCATGTTTATACAGACAGCGGTGTAGATATTTCCATGTATATACAGATGGCGGTGTAGATATTTCCATGTTTATACAGATCTCTGCATAGATATTTCCATGTGTATACAGATGACTTTGTAGGTATTTCCATGTTTATACAGATGGCGGTGTAGATATTTCCATGTTTACAGAGATAGCTGTGTAGATATTTCCATGTTTATACAGATAGCGGTGTAGATATTTCCATGTTTTTACAGATATCAGTGTCGATATTTCCATGTTTACACAGATTGCGGTGTAGATATTTCCATCTTTCTACAGATGGCGGTGTAGATATTTCCATGTTTATATAGATGGTGGTGTAAATATTACCATGTTTATACAGATTGCGTTGTAGATATTTCCATGTTTATACAGATCGTGGTGAGGATATTTCCATGTTTATGCAGATGGCGGTGTAGATATTTCCATGTTTATACAGATCGCGGTGTAGATATTTCCATGTTTATACAGATAGCGGTGTAGATATTTCCATGTTTATACAGATTGCGGTGTAGATATTTCCATGTTTATAGAGATAGAGGTGTAGGTATTTCCATGTTTATAGACATAGCGGTGTAGTTATTTCCATGTTTATATAGATGGCTTTGTAGTTATTTCCATGTTTATACCGATAGCGGTGTTGGTATTTCCACGTTTATACAGATAGCGATGTAGATATTTCCATGTTTATACAGCTCGCGGTGCAGATATTTATATCTTTATACAGATGGCATTGTAGATATTTGCTTATTCACACAGATGGCGGTGTAGATGTTTCCAGGTTTATACAGATGGCGGAGTAGTTAGTTCCATGTTTATGGAGATGGCAGTGTAGATATTTTCATGTTTATAGAGATGGCTGTGTAGATGTTTCCATGTTTATAGAGATAGCAGTGTAGATATTTACATGTTTATACAGATGGCGGTGTAGATATTTCCATGTGTATACAGATGGCATTGTAGATATTTCCATGTTTATACAGATGACTGTATAGGTATTTCCATGTTTTTACATATGGCAGTGCAGATATTTTCATGTTTATAGAGATAACGTTGTAGATATTTCCATGTTTGTAGAGATGGCGGTGTTGATATTTCCATCTATACACAGGTGTAGATATTTCCATGTTTATACAGACGGCGGCGTAGATATTTCCATGGACATGCAGATGGCGGTGTAGATATTTCCACGTTTATACAGATAGCGGTGTAGATATTTCCATGTTTACACAGATGGTGGTGTAGATATTTCTGTGTTTATACACATGGCGGAGTAGATACTTCCATCTTTATGGAGATGGCAGTGTACATAATTTCATGTTTATAGAGATAGCGGCGTAGATATTTCCATATGTATAGAGATAGCGGTGTAGATATTTCCATCTTTCTACAGATGGCAGTGTAGATAATTCCGTGTTTATACAGATGGCGGTGTAGATATTTCCATATTTATACAGATGTCTGTGTAGATATTTCCGTGTGTATACAGATGGTATTGTAGGTATTTCCATGTTTATACAGATGGTGGTGAAGATATTTCCATGTTTATTCAGATGAGTGTTTAGATATTTCCATGTTTTTACATATGGCAGTGTAGATATTTCAATGTTTATAGAGATGTCGCTGTAGATATTTCCTTGTTTAAACAGATAACGGTGGAGATATTTCCATGTTTATACAGATAGCAGTGGAGATATTTCCATGTTTATACACATAGCGGTGTACATATTTCCATGTTTAAAGAGACAGCGGTGTAGGTATTTCCATGTTTATACAGATAGCGGTGCAGATATTTCCCAGTTTATACAGATGCCTATGCAGATATTTCCATATTTATACAGAGGGCTGTGTAGATATTTCCACGTTTGTACAGTTGGCAGTGTAGATATTTCCATGTTGCTACACGTGACTGTGTAGGTATTTCCATGTTTATACAGATGGCTTTGTAGATATTTCCATGTTTATAGAGATAGCGGTGCAGAAATTTCCATGTTTATACAGATAGCGGTGTAAATATTTCCATGTTTATACAGATCGTGGTGTAGATATTTCCATGTGTATACAGATTGCGGTGTAGATATTTCCATGTTTATAGAGATAGTGTGGTAGGTATTTCCATGTTTATAGAGACAGTGGTGTAGATATTTCCAGGTTTATACAGATGGCTGTGTAGATATTTCCATGTGTATAGAGATGGCAGTGTAGTTATTTCAATGTTTATAGAGATGGTGGTATAGATATTCCCATGTTTATACAGATGACTGTGTAGATATTTGCATGTTTATACACATGACGTTGTAGATATTTCCATGTTTATAGAGATAACATTGTAGATATTTCCCTGTTTATAAAGATAGAGGTGTAGATATTTACATGTTTTAGGGTTAGCAGTGTAGATATTTCCATATTTATACAGATAGAAGTGTGGATATTTCCATGTTTATTCAGATGGCGGTGTAGATAATTCCATATTTATACAGATGGTGGTGTATATATTTCCTTGTTTATACAGATAGCGGTGAAGTGATTTCCATGTTTATACAGATAGCGGTGTAGATATTTCCATGTTTACAGAGATAGCGGTGTAGATATTTCCATCTTTGCAGAGATTGCGTTGTAATTATTTCCATCTTTACAGAGATAGCTGTGTAGATTTTTCCAAGTTTAAACAGATAGCTATGTAAATATTTCCATGTTTGCCCAGATAGCGTTGTAGATATTTCCATGTTTATACAGATAACGTTGTAGATATTTCCATGTTAATACAGATAGCGGTATAGATATGTCCATGCTTATAGAGGTAGCGGTGGAGATATGTCCACGTTTATACACATATCGATGTAGATATTTTCTACATTTATACAGATAGCGTTGTAGATATTTCCACGTGTATACAGATAGCGGTGTAGATATTTCCAGGTTTTTACAAATAGCGTTGTTGGTATTTCCATGTTTATACAGATAGCGGTGTAGATATTTCCATGTTTATACAGCTCGCGGTGTAGATATTTTTATCCTTATACAGATGACAGCGTAGATATTTCCAAGTTCATAAAGATAGTGGTGTAGATATTTCCATGTTTATACAGATGGCGGTGTAGATAGTTCCATGTTTCTGGAGATGGTGGTGTAGATATTTTCATATTTACAGAGATGGAGGGGTAGGTATTTCCATGTATATAGAGATGGTGGTGTAGATATTTCCATGTTAATAGAGACAGCGGTTTAGGTATTTCCATGTTTATAGGGATAGCGGTGTTGATTTTTCCATGTTTATACAGATGGCTGTGTAGATATTTCCATGTGTATTCAGATGGCAGTGTAGATATTTCCATGTTTATAGAGATGATGGTGTAGATATTTCCATGTTTATACAGATGACTGAGTAGATATTTGCATGTTTATACAGATGGCGGTGTAGATATTTACATGTTTATAGAGATAGCGGTGTAGGTATTTCCGTGTTTCTACATATAGCGGTGTAGATATTTCCATGTTTACAGAGACATTGGTGGAGATATTTCCTTGTTTATACAGATCGTGGTGTAGATATTTCCATGTTCATACAGATCACGGACTAGATATTTCCATATTTGTATAGGTAGCGGTGTAGTTATTTCCATGCATACACAGACCGCGGTGCAGATATTTCCATCTTTCCACAGATGTCAGTGTAGATATTTCCATGTTTATATAGACGGCGGTGTAGATATTTCCATGTTCATGCAGGTGGCGGTGTAGATATTTCCATATTTATACAGATGGCCGTGTAGATATTTCTATGTTTATACAGTTAGCGGTGTAGATATTTCCATGTGTATAGAGACGGCGGTGTAGTTATTTCCATGTTTATACACATGATGGTGTAGATATTTCCTTGTTTATAAAGATATCAATGTAGATATTTCCATGTTGATACACATAGCGGTGTAGTTATATCCATGTTTACAGAGATAGCAGTGTAGATATTTCCATCTTTGCACAGATTGCGGTGTAGATATTAACATCTTTACCAAGATAGCTGTGTAGATATTTCCAAGTTTACACAGACAGCTGTGCAAATCTTTCCATGTTTACAGAGATAGCGTTGTATATATTTCCATGTTAATATAGACAGCGTCGTAGGTATTTTCATGTTTATACAGATAGCGGCGTAGGTATTTCCATGTTTATACAGACAGCGGTGTAGACATTTCCATATATATACAGATAGCGGAGGAGATATTTCGACGTTTATACAGATAGCGATGTAGATATTTCCACATTTATACAGATAGCGGTGTAGATATTTCCAGGTTCATACAGATAGCGGTGTTGGTATTTCCATGTTTTTACAGAGAGTGGTGTAGATATTTCCATGTTTATACAGCTCACGGTGTAGATATTTTCATCCTTATACAGATGGCAGTATAGATATTTCCATGTTTATAAAGATAATGGTGTAGATATTTCCATCTTTATACAGATGGCGGTGTAGACAGTTCCATGTTTCTGGAGATGCTGTTGTAGATATTTTCATATTTATAGAGATGGAGTTGTAGATATTTCCATTTTTATAGAGATTGCGGTGTAGGTATTTCCATGTATATAGAGATAGTGGTGTAGGTATTTCCATGTTTATAAGGATAGCGGTGTCGATATTTCCCTGTTTATACAGATGGCTTTGTAGATATTTCCATGTGTATTCAGATGACAATGCAGATATTTCCATCTTCATAGAGATGATGGTGTACATATTTCCATGTTTACAGGGATTGCGGTGTAGATATTTCCATGTTTATTGAGATAGCGGTGTAGGTATTTCCATGTTTATAGAGATAGCGGTGTAGATATTTCCATGTTTATACAGTTGACTGGGTAGATATTTGCATGTTTATACAGATGGCGGTGTAGATATTTCCATGTTTATACAGATAGCTGTGTAGATATTTCCAAGTTTACACATACAGCTGTGTAGACATTTCCATGTTTACACAGATAGCGGTGTATATATTTCCATGTTTATACGGATAGCGGTGTAGATATTTCCATGTTAATACAGATAGCGGTTTTGGTATTTCCATGTTTATACAGACAGCGGTGTATATATTTCCATGTTTATACAGATAGCTGTGTAGATATTTGTAAGTTTACACATACAGCTGTGTAGACATTTCAATGTTTACACAGATAGCGGTGTAGATATTTCCATGTTTATACGGATAGCAGTGTAGATATTTCCATGTTTATACAGATAGCGGTGTTGGTATTTCCATGTTTATACAGATACCGGTGTAGATATTTCCCTGTTTATACAGCTCGCGGTGTAGATATTTCCATCCTTATACAGATGGCAGTGTAGATATTTCCATGTTTATAAAGATAGTGGTGTAGATATTTCCATGTTTATACAGATGGCGGTGAAGATAGTTCCATGTTTCTGGAGATGGTGGTGTAGATATTTTCATATTTATAGAGAAGGAGGTGTAGATATTTCTATGTTTATAGGGATTGCAGTGTAGATATTTCCATGTTTATAGAGATAGCGGTGTAGGTATTTCCATGTTTATAGAGATAGCGGTGTAGATATTTCCATGGTTATACAGATAGCGGTGTAAATATTTCTATGTTTATACAGATAGCGGTGTAGATATTTCCAGGTTTATACAGATAGTGGTGGAGATATTTCCTTGTTTATACAGATCGTGGTGGAGATATTTCCATGTTTATAGAGATAGCGGTGTAGATATTTCCATAATTATACAGGTAGCGGTGTAGATATTTCCATGTTTTTACAGATCGCGGTGTAGATATTTCCATCTTTCCACAGATGGCAGTGTAGATATTTCCATGTTTATACAGATGGCATTGTAGATATTTCCATGTGTATACAGAGGGCAGTGTACATATTACCATGTTTATAGAGATGGTGGTGTAGATATTTCCAAGTTAATACAGATGACTGGGTAGATATTTGCATGTTTATACAGATGGCAGTATAGATATTTCTATGTTTATAGAGATAGCGTTGTAGATATTTCCACGTGTATAGAGATGGCGGTGTAGGTATTTCCATGTTTATAGAGATAGTGGTGAAGTTATTTCCATGTTTATACAGATAGCGGTGTAGATATTTCCATGTTTATACAGATAGCGGTGTAGATATTTCCATGTTTATACAGATAGCGGTGTTGATATTTCCACGTTTATACAGATAGCGGTGTAGATATTTCCATCTTTCCACAGATTGCAGTGTAGATATTTCTATCTTTACACAGATAGCTATGTAGATATTTCCAAGTTTACACAGATAGCTGTGTAGATATTTCCATGTTTACACAGAAAGCGTTGTAGATATTTCCATGTACATACAGATAGCGGTGTAGATATTTCCATGTTTATACAGATAGCGGTATAGATATTTCCATGTTTATTCTGATAGCGGTGGAGATATTTCCACGTTTATGCTGATAGCGATGTAGATATTTCCATTTTTACAGAGATTGCGGTGTAGATATTTCCATGTTTATAGAGATTGCGGAGTAGACATTTCCATATATATAGAGACAGCGGTGTAGTTATTTCCATGTTTATAGGGATAGCAGAGTAAATATTTCTATGTTTATACAGACGGCTTTGTAGGCATTTCCATTTGTACACAGAAGGCAGTGTAGATATTTGTATGTTTATAGAGATGGTGTTGAAGGTATTTCCATGTTTATACAGATGACTGTGTAGATATTTGCATGTTTATACAGAAGGCGGTGTAGATATTTCCATGTTGATAGAGATGGCTGTGTAGATATTTTCATGTTTATACAGATGGCTGTGTAGGTATTTCCATGTTTATACAGATGGCAGTGTAGATATTTCCATGTTTTTACAGATAATGCTGTAGATTTTTCCATGTTTATACAGATGACTCTGTCTGTATTTCCATGTTTATACAGATGGCGGTGTAGATATTTCCATATTTATAGGGATAGCCATGTAGATATTTCCATGTTTATACAGATAGCAGTGTAGACATTTCCATGTTTATAGAGATAGCGGTGTAGATATTTATATATTTATACAGATAGTGGTGTAGATATTTCCACGTTTATACAGATAGCGGTGTAGATATTTCCATGTTTATACTGATCGTGGTGTAGATATTTCCATGTTTATGCAGATAGCGGGGGAGATATTTCCATGTTTATACAGATAGCGGTGCAGGTATTTCCATGTTTATGCAGATAGCGGTGCTGATATTTCCATGTTTATAGAGATAGCGGTGAAGGTATTTCCATGTTTATGCAGATGGTGGTGTAGATAGTTCCATGTTTATACAGATAGCGTTGTAGATATTTCCATGTTAATCCGATGGCGGTGTAGATATTTCCATGTTTACAGAGATTGAGGTGTAGATATTTCTATGTTTATAGAGATAGCGGTGTTGGCATTTCCATGTTTATAGAGATGGCATTGTAAGTATTTGCATGTTTATAGAGATAACAGTGAAGATATTTCCATGTTTATACATATAGCGTTGTAGATATTTCCATGTTTATTCAGATAGCGGTGTTGGTATTTCCATGTTTATGCAGAGAGCGGTGTATATATTTCCATGTTTATACAGCATGCGGTGTAGATTTTTCCATCTTTATACAGTTGACACTGTAGTTATTTCCATGTTTACACAGATAGCAGTGTAGATATGTCCTTGTTTATAGGGATGGCGGTGTAGATAGTTCCATGTTTATGGAGAGGTCGGTGTAGATGTTTAAATGTTTATAGGGATGGTGGAGTAGATATTTCCATGTTTTTACAGATGACAGTGTAGCTATTTCCATGTTTATACAGAAGCAGTGTAGATATTTCCATGTTATACAGATAGCGGTGTAGACATTTCCATGTTTACAGAGATAGCTGTGTAGATATTTCAATCTTTGCACAGATTGCGGTGTAGATATTTCCATCTTTACCCAGATAGCGGTGTAAATATTTCCAAGTTTACACATATAGATAGCTGTGTAGATATTTCCATGTTTACACAGATAGCATTGTAGATATTTCCATGTTTACACATATAGCTGAGAAGATATTTCCATGTTTATACTGATAGCGGTGTAGATATTTCCATGTTTATAGAGATAGCGGTGTAGATATTTCCATGTTCATACAGATGGCTGTGTAGATATTTCCATGTATATACAGATGGCAGTCTAGCTATTTCCATGTTTATAGACATGGTGGTGTAGATGTTTCCATGCTTATATAGATGACTGTGTAGATATTTCCATGTTTATACCGATGGCAGTGTAGATATTTCCATGTTTATAGAGATAGCTGTGTAGCTATTTCCATGTTTATACAGATAGCGGTGTAGCTATTTCCATGTTTATAGAGATAGCGGTGTAGATATTTCCATATTTGTAGAGATAGCATTGTAGATATTTCCATGTTTATGCAGATGGCGGTGTAGATATTTATATGTTTATAGAGATGGCGGTGTAGAAATTTCCATGTTTATACAGATAGCTGTGTAGATATTTCCATGAATATACTGATAGCGGTGAAGATATTTCCATGTTTACACAGATAGCGGTGTAGATATTTCCATCTTTGCGCAGATTGCGGTGTAGATATTTCCATCTTTACACAGATGGCTGTGTAGATATTTCCATGTTTACTCAGATAGCTCCGTAGATATTTCCATGATTACACAGATAGCGTTGTAGATATTTCCATGTTTATAGAGATAGCGGTTTAGATATTTCCATGTAGATACAGATAGCGGTGTTGACATTTCCATGTTCATAGGGATAGCGATGTAGACATTTCTATGTTTATACAGATAGCGGTGTAGATATTTCCGTGTTTATACAGATAGCGGTGTAGATATTTCCTTTTTTATACCGACAGTTGTGTAGATATTTCTATGTTTATACAGATCATGGTGTCGATATTTCCATCTTTACACAGATAGCGGTGTAGATATTTGCATGTATACTCAGATAGCTCTGTAGATATTTCCATGATTATACAGAGAGCGTAGTAGATATTTCCATATTAATAGAGATTGCGGTTTAGATATTTCCATGTAGATACTGATAGCGGGGTTGACATTTCCATGTTTATAGGGATAGCGATGTAGATATTTCCATGTTTATACAGATAGTGGTGTAGATTTTTCCATGTTTATACAGATAGCGGTGGAGATATTTCCATGTTTATACAGATATCGGTGTAGGTATTTCCATGTTTACAGAGATAGCGGTGTAGATATTTCCATGTTTATAGAGATGGCGGTCTAGATATTTCCATGTTTATACAGATGTCTGTGTAGATATTTCCCTGTTTATACAGATGGCGGTGTAGATATTTCCATGTTTATACAGATAGAGGTGTAGACATTTCCATCTTTCTAGAGATGGCAGTGTAGATATTTCAATGTTTATACAGATGGCAGTGTAGATATTTCCCTGTTTATAGAGATGGCGGTGTAGATATTTCTATGTTTATAGAGATAGCGGTGTAGATATTTCCATGTTTATACAGATGGCGGTGTAGATATTTCCATGTTTATGCAGATGTTGGAGTAGTTATTTCCAAGTTTATACAGATAGCGTTGGAGATATTTCCATGTTTATACAGATATCGTTGGAGATATTTCCATGTTTATATAGATAGCATTGTAGTTATCTCCGTGTTCATAGAGTTAGCGGTGTAGATATTTCCAGGTTTATACACATGTTGGTTTAGATATTTCCATGTTTATACAGATAGTGGAGTAGACATTTCCATGTTTATACAGATAGCGGTGTAATTATTTCCATGTTTACAGGGATAATGGTGTATATATTTCCATATTTGCACAGACTGCGGTGTAGATATTCCCATCTTTACACAGATAGCAGTGTACATATTTCCATGTTTACAGAGATAGCTGTGTAGATACTTCCATATTTACACAGAGAGAGTGGTAGATATTTCCATGTTTATACAGATAGCTGTGTAGATATTTCCATGTTTATAAAGATAGTGTTGTGGATATTTCCATGCTTATAGAGATAGCAGTGGAGATATTTCCATGTTTATACAGATAGCGATGTAGATATTTTCATGTTTATACAGATAACGGTGTAGCTACATCCATGTTTATACAGATCGACGTGTAGGTATTTCCATGTTTATACAGATTGCAGTGTAGATATTTCCATGTTTATACAGATAGCGGTGGAGATATTTCCATTTTTATACAGATAGCGGTGGAGAAATTTCCATGTTTATACAGATGGCGGTGTAGATATTTCCAAGTTTATACAGATAGCAGTGCAGATATTTCCATGTCTATACAGACAGCGGTGTAGATATTTCCATGTATACAGATTGCGGTGTAGGTATTTGCATGTTTATAGTGATAGTGGTGTAGATATTTCCATGTTTATACAGATGGCTGTGTACATATTTTCATGTGTATACAGATGGCAGTGTAGATATTTCCATGTTTTACAAATGGAGGTGTAGATATTTCCATGTTTTTACAGATGACTGTGTAAATATTTCCATGTTTTTACAGATGGCGGTGTAGATATTTCCATGTTTATACTGATAGCGTTGTAGATATTACCATGTTTATAGAGATGTCTGTGTAGATAATTCCATGTTTATACAGATAACGGGGTAGATATTTCCATGTTTCCAGAAATAGCGTAGTATATATTTTGATACTTGCACAGATTGCGGTGTACATATTTTCATCTTTACACAGATAGTGGTGTACATATTTCCCTGTTTACTCAGATAGCTGTGTAGATATTTCCATGTTCACACAGATATTGTTGTAGTTATTCCCACGTTTTTACAGATAGCGGTGTAGATATTTCCATGTTTTTAAAGAAAGCGGTGTAGATATTTCCATGTTTATACAGATAGCGGTGTAGATATTTCCATGTTTACACAGATATTATTGTAGTTATTTCCATGTTTATACTGATAACGTTGTAGGTATTTCAATATTTATAGAGATAGCGGTGTAGATATTTCCATGTTTATGCATATAGTGGTGTAGATATTTCCATGTTTATATAGATAACGGTGTAGATATTTCCATGTATATACACATGGCTGTGTAGATATTTCCATGTTTATACAGATGGAGGTGTAGATATTTCCATGTTTATACAGATAAATTTTTAAGTATTTCCATGTTTATACAGATGGTGGTGTAGATATTTCGATGTTTATAGAGATAGCGGTGTAGATATTTCCATGTTTATACAGATCGCGGTGTAGATATTTCCATGTTTATACAGATCGTGGTGTAGATATTTCCATGTTTATACAGATAGCGGTGTAGATATTTCCATGTTTTTACAGATATCGGTGTAGATATTTCCAAGTTTACACAGATTGCGGTGTAGATATTTCCATCTTTCTACAGATGGCATTGTAGATATTTCCATGTTTATACAGATGGTGGTGTAGATATTTCCACGTTTATACAGATCGCGGTGAAGATATTTCCATGTTTATACAGATCGCGGTGCAGATATTTCCATGTTTGTACAGATGGCGGTGGTGATATTTCCATCTATACACAGATGACCGTGTAGATATTTCCTTGTTTATACAGATGGTGGTGCAGATATTTCCATGGATATGTAGATGGCAGTGTAGATATTTCCATGTTTATAGAGATAGTGGTGTAGTTATTTCCATGTTTATATAGATAGCAGTGTAGATATTTCCATGTATATACACATGGCTGTGTAGATATTTCCATGTTTATACAGATGGCGGTGTAGATATTTCCATGTTTACACAGATAAATTTGTAAGTATTTCCATGTTTATACAGATGGTGGTGTTGATATTTCGATGTTTATACAGATAGCGGTGTAGATATTTCCATGTTTATACAGATCGCGGTGTAGATATTTCCATGTTTATACAGATCGCGGTGTAGATATTTCCATGTTTGTACAGATAGCGGTGTAGATATTTCCATGTTTTTACAGATATCGGTGCAGTTATTTCCAAGTTTACACAGATTGCGGTGTACATATTTCCATCTTTCTACAGATGGCATTGTAGATATTTCCATGTTTATACAGATGGCGGTGTAGATATTTCCATGTTTATATAGATGGTGGTGTAGTTATTACCATGTTTATACAGATAGCGTTGTAGACATTTCCATGTTTATACAGATCGTGGTGAAGTTATTTCCATGTTTATACACATCGCGGTGTAGATTTTTAAATGTTTATACAGATCGCGGTGTAGATATTTCCATGTTTACAGACCGCAGTGTAGATATTTCCATGTTTATAGAGATAGCAGTGAAGATATTTCCATGTTTGTACAGATGGCGGTGTTGATGTTTCCATCTATACACAGATTGCCGTGTAGGTATTTCCATGTGTATACAGATGGCATTGCAGATATTCCCATGATTATACAGATGGTGGTGCAGATATTTCCATGTTTACACAGATGACTGTATTGGTATTTCCATGTTTATACAGATGGCGGTGTAGATATTTCCATGTTTATAGAGATAGCGGTGTAGATATTTTCATATTTATACAGATAACGGTGTAGAAATTTCCATGTTTATACAGATAGCGGTGTAAATATTTCCATGTTTATACAGATCACGCTGTAGATATTTCCATGTTTATAGAGATAGCGGTGTAGATATTTCCATGTTTGTACAGGTAGTGGTGTAGATATTTCCATGTTTATACAAACCGCGGTGTACATATTTCCATGTTTATACAGATAGCGGTGCAGATATTATCATGTTTGTACAGATGGCGGTGTTGATATTTCCATCTATACACAGATGACCGTGTAGATATTTCCATGTTTATACAGATGGCGGCGCAGATATTTCCATGGATATGTAGATGGCGGTGTAGATGTTTCCATGTGTATACAGATAGCGGTGTAGTTATTTCCATGTTTATATAGATAGCGGTGTAGATATTTCCATGTATATACACATGGCTGTGTAGATATTTCCATGTTTATACAGATGGCGGTGTAGAAATTTCCATGTTTATACAGATAAATTTGTAAGTATTTCCATGTTTATACAGATGGTGGTGTAGATATTTCAATGTTTATAGAGATAGCGGTGTAGATATTTCCATGTTTATACAGATCGCGGTGTAGATATTTCCATTTTTATACAGATCGCGGTGTAGATATTTCCATGTTTATACAGATCGCGGTGTAGATATTTCCATGTTTTTACAGATATCGGTGTAGATATATCCATGTTTACACAGATTGCGGTGTAGATATTTCCATCTTTCTACAGATGGCATTGTAGATATTTCCATGTTTATACAGATGGCGGTGTAGATATTTCCATGTTTATATATATGGTGGTGTAGATATTTCCATGTTTATATATATGGTGGTTTAGATATTACCATGTTTATACAGATAGCGGTGTAGATATTTCCATGTTTATACAGATCGTGGTGAAGGTATTTCCATGTTTATACAGATCGCGGTGTAGATATTTCCATGTTTATACAGATAGCGGTGTAGATATTTCCATGTTTATACAGATCGTGGTGTAGATATTTCCATGTTTATACAGATAGCGGTGTAGATATTTCCATGTTTATAGAGATAGCGGTGTAGGTATTTCCATGTTTATAGATATAGCAGTGTAGTTATTTCCATGTTTATATTGATGGCGTTGTAGATATTTCCATGTTTATACAGATAGCGGTGTTGGTATTTCCACGTTTATACAGATAGCGATGTAGATATTTCCATGTTTATACATTTCACGATGCAGATATTTATATCTTTATACAGATGGCATTGTAGATATTTCCTTATTCACACAGATGGCGGTGTAGATGTTTCCATGTTTATACAGATGGCGGAGAAGTTAGTTTCATGTTTATGGGGATGTCAGTGTAGATATTTTCATGTTTATAGAGATGGCGGTGTAGATATTTCCATGTTTATAGAGATATCAGTGTAGATATTTAAATGTTTATACAGATGGCTATGTAGATATTTCCATGTGTATACAGATTGCATTGTAGATATTTCCATGTTTATACAGATGACTGTATAGGTATTTCCATGTTTATACAGATGGCAGTGCAGATATTTACATGTTTATAGAGATAGCGGTGTAGATATTTCCATGTTTGTACAGATGGCGGTGTTGATATTTCCATCTATACACAGATGGCCGTGTAGATATTTCTATGTTTATACAGATGGCGGCATAGATATTTCCATGGACATGCAGTTGGCGGTGTAGATATTTCCACGTTTATACAGATAGCGGTGTAGATATTTCCATTTTTTCACAGATGGTGGTGTAGATATTTCTGTGTTTATACACATGGCGGAGTAGATACTTCCATCTTTATGGAGATGGCAGTGTAGATATTTTCATGTTTATAGAGATAGCGGTGTAGATATTTCCATCTTGCTACAGATGGCAGTGTAGATATTTCCATATTTATACAGATGTCGGTGTAGATATTTCCATGTGTATACAGATGGTATTGTAGGTATTTCCATGTTTATACAGATGGTGGTGTAGATATTTCCATGTTTATTCAGATGACTGTGTAGATATTTCCATGTTTTTACAGATGGCAGTGTAGATATTTCAATGTTTATAGAGGTGGCGCTGTAGATATTTCCATGTTTATACAGATAAAGGTGGAGATATTTCCATGTTTATACAGAGAGCATTGGAGATATTTCCATGTTTATACACATAGCGGTGTATATATTTCCATGTTTATAGAGACAGCGGTGTAGGTATTTCCATGTTTATACAGATAGCGGTGCAGATATTTCCATATTTATTCAGAGGGCTGTGTAGATATTACTATGTTTATACAGATAGCAGTGTAGATATTTAAATGTTCCTACACATGACTGTGTAGGTATTTCCATGTTTATACAGATGTCTTTTCAGGTATTTCCATGTTTATAGAGATAGCGGTGCAGATATTTCCATGTTTATAGAGATAGCGGTGTAGATATTTCCATATTTATACAGATAACGGTGTAGAAATTTCCATGTTTTTACAGATAGCGGTGTAAATATTTCCATGTTTATACAGATCACGTTGTAGATATTTCCATGTTTATAGAGATAGCAGTGTAGATATTTCCATGTTTATACAGATAGCAGTGTACATATTTCCATGTTTATACAGACCGCGGTTTAGATATTTCCATGTATATACAGATAGCGGTGCCGACATTTCCATGTTTGTACAGATGGCGGTGTTGATATTTCCATGTATACACAAATGAACGTGTAGATATTTCCATCTTTATACAGATGGCGGCACAGATATTTCTATGGATATGTAGATGTTGGTGTAGATGTTTCCATGTAAATACAGATAGCGCTGTACTTATTTACATGTTTATATAGAGAGCGGTGTAGATATTTCCATGTATATACACATGGCTGTGTAGATATTTCCATGTTTATAGAGATGGCGGTGTAGATATTTCCATGTTTATACAGATATCTTTGTAAGTATTTCCATGTTTATACAGACGGCGGTGTACATATTTCGATGTTTATATAGATAGCAGTGGAGATATTTCCATGTTTTACAGATAGCGGTGTAGATATTTCCATGTTTATACTGATCGCGGTGTAGATATTTCCATGTTTATAGAGATGGCGGTGTAGATATTTCCATGTTCATAGAGATAGCGGTGTTGATTTTTCCATGTTTATAGAGATAGCTGTGTGGATATTTCCATGTTTATACAGATAGGTGTGTAGATATTTCCATGTTTATACAGATGGCAGTGTAGATATTTCCATGTTTATACAGATAGCGGTGCAGATATTTCCATGTTTGTACAGATGGCGGTGTTGATATTTCCATCTATACACAGATGACCGTGTAGATATTTCCATGTTTATACAGATGGCGGCGCAGATATTTCCATGGATATGTAGATGGCGGTGTAGATATTTCCATGTTTATACAGATAGCGATGTAGTTATTTCCATGTTTATATAGATAGCGGTGTAGATATTTCCATGTATATACACATGGCTGTGTAGATATTTCCATGTTTATACAGATGGCGGTGTAGATATTTCCATGTTTATAGAGATAAATGTGTAAGTATTTCCACGTTTATACAGATGGTGGTGTAGATATTTCGATGTTTATAGAGATAGCGGTGTAGATATTTCCATGTTTATACAGATCGCAGTGTAGATATTTCCATGTTTTTACAGATATCGGTGTAGATATTTCCAAGTTTACACAGATGGCTTTGTAGATATTTCCATGTTTATAGAGATAGCGATGCAGATATTTCCACGTTTATACAGATAGCGGTGTAAATATTTCCATGTTTATACATATCGTGGTGTAGATATTTCCATGTTTATACAGATACCGGGGTAGATATTTCCATATATATACAGACCGCAGTGTAGATATTTCCATGTTTATAGAGATAGCGGTGTAGATATTCCCATGTTTGTACAGATGGCAGTGTTGATGTTTCCATCTATACACAGATTGCCGTGTAGGTATTTCCATGTGTATACAGATGGCATTGTAGATATTTCCATATTTATACAGATGGTGGTGTAGATATTTCCAAGTTTATACAGATGACTGTATAGGTATTTCAATATTTTTACACATGGCATTGTAGATATTTCCATGTTTATAGAGATAGCAGTGTAGATATTTTGATGTTTATACAGATATCGGTGTAGATATTTCCATGTTTATACAGATAGCGGTGTAAATATTTCCACGTTTATACAGATCACGGTGTAGTTATTTCCATGTTTATAGAGATAGCGCTGTAGATATTTCCATGCTTATACAGATAGCGGTGCAGATATTTCCATGTATATACAGATCGCGGTGTTGATATTTCCATCTATACCCAGATGACCGTGTAGATATTTCCATGTTTATACAGATGGCGGCGCAGTTACTTCCATGGATATGTAGATGGCGGTGTAGATATTTCCATGTTTACAGATAGCGGTGTAGATATTTCCATGTTTATATAGATAGCGGTGTAGTTATTTCCATGTATATACACATGGCTGTGTAGATATTTCCATGTTTATACCGATGGCGGTGTAGATATTTCCATGTTTACAGATAACTTTGTACGTTTTTCCATGTTTATACCGATGGCGGTGCAGATATTTCAATGTTTATAGAGATAGCAGTGGAGATATTTCCATGTTTATACAGATAGCGGTGTAGATATTTCCATGTTTATACTGATCGCGGTGTAGGTATTTCCATGTTTATAGAGATGGCAGTGTAGGTATTCCCATGTTTGTACAGATGGCGGTGTTGATTTTTCCATGTTTATAGTGATAGCGGTGTGGATATTTCCACATTTATACAGATAGGGGTGTAGATATTTCCATGTTTATAGAGATGGCGGTGTAGATATTTCCATGTTTATAAAGATCGCAGTGTAGATATTTCCATGTTTATAGAGATCATGGTGTAGATATTTCCATGTTTATACAGATCGCGGTGATGATATTACCATGTTTATAGGAATAGCGGTGCAACTATTTCCACATTTATACAGATAGCGGTGTAGTTATTAGCATGTTTATACAGATAGCGGTGTAGATATTTCCATGTATAAACAGATGTCTGTGTAGACATTTCCATGTTTAAACAGATGGCGGTGTAGATATTTCCTTGTTTATACAAATAGCGGTGTAGATATTTCCATGTTTATACAGCTCGCGGTGTAGATATTTCCATCTTTATACAGATGGCAGTGTAGATATTTCCATGTTTATACAGACAGCGGTGTAGATATTTCCATGTCTATAGAGATAGCGGTGTAGTTATTTCCATATTTATACAGATTGCGGTGTAGATATTTCCATCTTTATACAGATGGCGGTGTAGATATTTCCATGTTTATACAGATGGCAGTGAAGATATTTCCATATTTATATAGATAGTGGTGTAGATATTTCCATGTTTATACAGATGGCGGTGTAGATACATCCATGTTTCTGAAGATTACGCTGTAGATATTTTCTTGTTTATAGAGATGGAGGTGTAGATATTTCCATGTATATAGAGATAGCAGTGTAGATATTTTCATGTTTATAGAGAAAGTGGTGTAGGTATTTCCATGTTTATACAGATGGCAGTGTAGATATTTCCATGTTTATAGAGATATCGGTGTAGATATTTCCATGTTTACAGAGATAGCGGTGTAGGTATTTCTATCTTTGCACAGATTGCGGTGAAGGTATTGCCAAACTTACAGAGATAGCGGTGTAGATATTTCCAAGTTTACACAGATAACTGTGCAGATATTTCCATGTTTACAGAGATAGCATTGTAGATATTTCCATGTTTATGCAGATTGCGGGGTAGTTATTTCCTTGTTGATACAGATAGCGGTGTAGATATTTCCATGTTTATACAAGTAGCGGTGTAGAAATTCCCATGTTTATACAGATCGCTTTGTAGACATTTCCATCTTTCTACAGATGTCAGTGTAGATATTTCCAAGTTTATACAGATGGCAGTGTTGATATTTCCATGTTTATACAGATGTCTGTGTAGATATTTCCATGTTTATGCAGATGGCGGTGTAGATATTTCCATGTTTATAGAGATGGCGTTGTAGTTATTTCTATGTTTATAGATATAGCGGTGTAAATATCTCCAAGTTTATAGAGATGGTGGTGTAAGTATTTTCATGTTTATAGAGATAGCGCTATAGATATTTCCATGTTTATACTGATAACGGTGTTGGTATTTCCATGTTTATACAGATAGCGGTGTAGATATTTCCATGTTTATACAGCTCGCGGTGTAGATATTTCCATCTTTATACAGATGGCAGTGTAGATATTTCCATGTTTATTCAGATAGCGGTGTAGATATTTCATTGACTATAGAGATAGCGGTGTAGTTATTTCCATCTTTATACAGATTGCGGTGTAGGTATTTCCATCTTTATACAGATGGCGGTGTAGATATTTCCATCTTTATACAGATGGCAGTGAAGGTATTTCCATGTTAATACAGATACTGGTGTAGATATTTCCATGTTTATACAGATAGCGGTGTAGGTACATCCATGTTTCTGAAGATGGCGGTGTAGATATTTTCATCTTTATAGAGATGGAGGTGTAGATATTTCCAGGTATATAGAGATAGCAGTGTAGATATTTTCATGTTTATAGAGAAAGCAGTGTAGGTATTTCCATGTTTATAGAGATAGCGGTGTAGATATTTCCATATTTATACAGATAGCGATGTAGATATTTCCATGTTTATACAGGTAGCGGTGTAGATATTTCCATGTTTACAGAGATAGCGGTGTAGATATTTCCATCTTTGCACAGATTGCCGTGTAGATATTTCCATGTTTACGCAGATAGCTGTGTAGATACTTCCAACTTTACCCAGATAGCTGTGTAGACATTTCCATGTTTACACACATAGCGTGGTAGATATTTCCATGTTTATACAGATAGCGGTGTAGATATTTCCATGTTTCTACAGATAGCGGTGTAGATATTTCCTTGTTTATACAGATAGCACTGGAGATATTTCCCTGTTTATACAGATAGCTATGTAGATATTTCCATGTTTATACAGATAGCGGTGTAGATATTTCCATGTTTATAGAGATAGCGGTGTAGATATTTCCATGTTTATACAGATGGCTGTGTAGATATTTCCATGTGTGTACAGATGGCAGTGTAGATATTTCCATGTTTATACAGATGGCGCTGTAGATATTTCCATGTTTATACAGATGGTAGTGTAATTTCCATGTTTATACAGGTAGCGGTGTAGATATTTCCATGTTTACAGAGATAGCGGTGTAGATATTTCCATCTTTGCACAGATTGCGGTGTTAGTATTGCCAAATTTACACAGATAGCGGTGTAGATATTTCCAAGTTTACACAGATAGCTGTGTAGATATTTCCATGTTTACAGAAATAGGATTGTAGATATTTCCATGTTTATACAGATTGCGGTGTAGTTATTTCCATGTTGATACAGATAGCGGTGTAGATATTTCCATGTTTATACAGGTAGTGGTGTAGAAATTCCCGTGTTTATACAGATCGCTCTGTAGACATTTCCATCTTTCTACAGATGTCAGTGTAGATATTTCCAAGTTTATACAGATGGCAGTGTAGATATTTCCATTTTACACAGATGTCTTTGTAGATATTTCCATTTTTATGCTGATGGCGGTGTAGATATTTCCATGTTTATACAAATGTCGGTGTAGATATTTCCATATTTATACAGATGGCAGTGAAGATATTTCCATATTTATACAGATAGTGGTGTAGATATTTCCATGTTTATACAGATGGCGGTGAAGATACATCCATGTTTCTGAAGATGGCGGTGTAGATATTTTCATGTTTATATAGATGGAGGTGTAGATATTTCCATGTATATAGAGATAGCAGTGTAGATATTTTCATGTTTATAGAGAAAGCAGTGTAGGTATTTCCATGTTTATACAGATGATTGTATAGTTATTTCCATGTTTTTACAGATGGCATTTTAGATATTTCCATGTTTATAGAGATAGCACTGTAGATATTTCCATGTTTATACAGATGGCAGTGTAGATATTTCCATGTTTATAGAGATAGCGGTGTAGATATTTCCATGTTTATACAGATAGCGGTTTAGCTATTTCCATGTTTATACGGACACCGGTGTAGATATTTCCATGTTTATACAGATAGCGGTGCAGATATTTCCATGTTTGTACTGATAGCGGTGTTGATATTTCCATCTGTACACAGATGACCGTGTAGATATTTCCATGTTTATACAGATGGCAGCGCAGTTATTTCCATGGATATGTAGAAGGCGGTGTAGATATTTCCATGTTTATACAGATATGGGTGTAGTTATTTCCATGTTTATATAGATAGCGGTGTAGATATTTCCATGTATATACACATGGCTGTGTAGATATTTCCATGTTTATACAGATGGCGGTGTAGATATTTCCATGTTTATACCGATAACTTTGTAAGTATTTCCATGTTTATACAGATGGCGGTGTAGATATTTCGATGTTTATAGAGATAGCAGTGGAGATATTTCCATGTTTATAGAGATTGCAGTGTAGATATTTCCACGTTTATACTGATCGCGGTGTAGATATTTCCATGTTTATAGAGATAGCGGTGTGGATATTTCCATGTTTATACAGATAGGGGTGTAGATATTTCCATGTTCATAGAGATGGCGGTGTAGATATTTCCATGTTTATACAGATCACGGTGTAGATATTTCCTTGTTTCTAAAAATAGCCGTGTAGTTATTTCCATGTTTATACAGATAGCGGTGTAGATATTTCCTTGTTTATACAAATAGCAGTGTAGATATTTCCATGTTTTTACGGATCACGGTGTAGATATTTCCTTGTTTATACAAATAGTGGTGTAGTTATTTCCATGTTTATACAGATAGCGGTGTAGATATTTCCATGTATATACAGATGGCTGTGTAGATATTTCCATGTTTGTACACATGGCGGTGTAGATAATTCCATGTTTATAGAGATGGCAGTGTAGATATTTCCTTGTTTATTTAGATAGCAGTGTAGATATATCCATGTTCATAGAGATAGCAGTGAGGATATTTCCATGTTTATAGAGAGAGCAGTGTAGATATTTCCATTTTTATAGATATAGCGGTTTAGATATTTCATATTTATACAGATAGCGGTGTAGATATTTCCATGTTTATATTGCGGTGTAGATATTTCCATGTTTATACAGATAGCGGTGTATTTATTTCCACGTTTATACAGATGGCGGTGTAGATATTTCCATCTTTCTACAAATGGCAGTGTAGATATTTCCTAGTTTATAGAGATGGCGGTGTAGATATTTCCATGTTTATAGAGATAGCGGTGCAGATATTTCCATGTTTATAGAGTTAGCGGGGCAGATATTTCCATGTTTATACAGATAGCGGTGCAGATATTTATTTCCATGTTCATAAGGATAGCGGTATTGATATTTCCATGTTTATAGTGATAGCGGTGTAGATATTTCCATGTTTATACAAATAGCAGTGTAGGTATTTCCATGTTTATGCGGATAGCGGTGTAGATATTTCCATATTTATACAGATAGCGTTGTAGATATTTCCATGTCAGCACAGATAGCGTTGCAGTTATTTCCATGTTTATAGTGATAGCGGTGTAGATATTTCCATGTTTTTACGGATAGTGGTGTTGATATTTCCATGTTTATAAGGATAGCGGTGTAGATTTTTCCATGTTTATACAGATGGCTGTGTAAATATTTCCATGTTTATACAGATGCTGGTGTAGATATTTCCATGTATATAGAGATGACTGTGTAGGTATTTACAGGCTTATACAGATGGTGGTGTAGACATTTCCATCTTTATAGAGATAGCCATGTAGATATTTCCATGTTTATACAGATAGCGGTGTAGAACTTTCCATGTTTATAGAGATAGCGGTGTAGATATTTCCATATTTATACAGATAGCTTGGTAGATATTTCCAAGTATATACAGATAGCTGTGTAGATATTTCCATGTTTATACAGATAGCAGTGCAGTTAATTCCAAGTTTATACAGTTCGCGGTGTAGATATTTCCATGTTTATACAGATAGCGGTGTAGAAATTTCCATGTTTATACAGGTAGCGGTGTAGATATTTCCATGTATATACAGATAGCAGTGTTGGTATTTCCATGCTTATTCATATAGCGGTGTAGATATTTCCATGTTTATCCAGCTCGCGGTGTAGATATTTACATCTTTATACAGATGGCAGTGTAGATATTTCCATGTTTATACAGATGGTGCTGTAGATACTTCCATGTTTAAGGAGATGGCAGTGTAGATATTTACATGTTTATAGAGATGGCGGTGTAGATGTTTCCATGTTTATAGAGACAGTGGTGTAGGTAATTCCATGTTTAAAGAGATAGCGGTGTAGCTAATTCCATGTTTATAAAGATAGCGGTGTAGTTATTTCCATGTTGGTACAGATGGCTGTGTAGGTATTTCCATGTGAATACAGATGGCAGTGTAGGTATTTCCATGTGTACACAGATGGTAGTGTAG
Organism: Pan troglodytes; assembly: GCF_028858775.2. Lineage (NCBI taxonomy): Eukaryota > Metazoa > Chordata > Mammalia > Primates > Hominidae > Pan > Pan troglodytes. Next base: position 64,487,924 of record NC_072418.2, read on the forward strand.
ATATTTCCAAGTTTATACAGATGGTGGTGCAGAGATTTCCATGTTTACAGACGACTGTGTAGATATTTCCATGTTTATACAGATCACTGTGTAGATATTTCCATGTTTTTACAGAGGGTGGTGTAGATATTTCCATGTTTATAGAGATAACGGTATAGATATTTCCATGTTTATACAGATGGCGGTGAAGGTATTTCCGTGTTTATACAGATACCGGTGTAGATATTTCCATATTTATACAGATGGCAGTGTAGAGATTTCCATGTTTACACAGATAGCTGTTTAGATTTTTCCATGTTTATACTGATGGAGTTGTAGATATTTCCATGTTTATACAGATGACTGTGTACATATTTCCATGTTTTTACAAATGGCGGTGTAGATATTTCCATGTTTATAGAGATGGCATTGTGGATATTTCCATGTTTATACAGATGGTGTAGATATTTAGATGTTTATGCAGATGGCGGTGTAGATATTTCGAAATTTAGAGAGATAGCGGTGTAGATATTTCCATATTTATACACAAAGTGGTGTAGTTATTTCCATGTTTATACAGATGACGGTGTAGATATTTCCAGGTTTATGCAGATGGCGGTGTAGATATTTCCATGTGTATAGAGATAGCGATGTAGTTATTTCTAGGTTTTTACAGATAGCGATGTAGATATTTCCATATTTATAGAGATAGCGGGGTAGTTATTTCCATATTTATACATATAGTGTTGTAGATATTTCCATGTTTATGCAGATAACGGTGTAGATATTTCCATGTTTATACAGATAGTGGTGTAGATATTTCCATGTTTATAGAGATAGCGGTGTAGGTAATTCCATGTTTATAGAGATAGCGGTGTAGTTATTTCCATGTTGATACAGGTGGCTGAGTAGACATTTCCATGTGTATACAGATTGCAATGTAGTTATTTCCATGTGTACACAGATGGCAGTGTAGTTATTTCCAAGTTTATTCAGATGGTGGTGTAGATATTTCCATGTTTATACAGATGACTCTGAAGATATTTCCATGTTTTTACAGATGGCGGTGTAGTTATTTCGATGTTTATAGAGACAGCGGTCTAGATATTTCCATGTTTTTACAGATAGCGGTGTAGATATTTCCATATTTATACAGAAAGCGGTGTAGATATTTCCATGTTTATACAGATGACGATGTAGATATTTCCACGTTTTTCAGATGGCGGTGCAGATATTTCCATGTTTAAAGAGACAGCAGTGGAGTTATTTCTATGTTTATGCAGATAGCGATGTAGATATTTCCATGTTTATGGAGACAGCGGTATAGTTATTTCCATATTAATACATATAGCGGTGTAGATATTTCCATGTTTATACAGATAGCGGTGTAGATATTTCCATGTTTATGCAGACAGGAGGGGAGTTATTTCCATGTTTATACAGATAGCGGTGTAGATATTTCCAGGTTTATACAGATAGCGGTGTAGATATTTCCAAGTTTATAGAGATAGCGGGGTAGATATTTCCATGTTAATACAGATGGCAGTGTAGATGTTTCCATGTGTATACACATTGCAGTGTAGATATTTCCATTTTTATACAGATGGAAGTGTAGATATTTCCATGTTTCTACAGATGACTGTGTAAATATTTCCATGTTTTTACAGTTGGTGGTTTAGATAATTCCATGTTTATACAGATGGCTTTTTGGCTATTTCCATGTTTATACAGATAACGGTGTAGCTATTTCCATATTTATAGAGATGGCTGTGTAGATATTTCCAGGTTTATACAGATGGCGGTGTAGATATTTCCATGTTTATATAGATGACGGTGTAGATATTTCCATGTTTATACACATGGCGGTGTAGATATTTCCATGTTTTTACAGAAAGCTGTGTAAATATTTCCATGTTTATACAGATAGTGGTGTAGATATTTCCATGTTTACACAGACAGCGGTGTAGATATTTCCATCTTAGCACAGATTGCGCTGTAGGAATTTTCATCTTTACACAGGTAGCGGTGTAGTTATTTCCATCTTTATAGAGATTACGGTGTAGATATTTCCACATTTGCACAGATAACGGTGTAGCTATTTCCATATTTATAGAGATGCCTGTGTAGATGTTTCCATGTTTATACAGATGGCATTGTAGCCATTTCCATGTTTATACAGATAGTGGGGTAGATTTTTCCATGTTTATACAGATGACTGTGTAGTTATTTCCATGTTTATACAGATGGCGGTGTACAAATTTCCATGTTTATACAAATAGCGGTGTAGATATTTCCATGTATATACAGATAGCGCTGTAGATATTTCCATGTTTATACCGATAGCGGTGGAGATATTTACATGTTTATGCAAATGGCGGTGTAGATGTTTCCATGTTTATACAATTAGCGGTGTAGGTATTTCCATGTTTATAGAGATAGCGGTGTAGATATTTCCATGTTTATACAGATGGCTGTGTAGTTATTTCCATGTGTATACAGATGGCACTGTAGTTATTTCCATGTTTATACAGATGTCACTGTAGATATTTCCATGTTTAAACAGATGGAAGTGTGGATGTTTCTATGTTTATACACATGACTGTGTAGATATTTCCATGTTTATAGAGATGGCGGTGTAGATATGTCCGTGTTTATACACATAGTTGTGTGGATATTTCCATGACTATACAGATACTGGTTTAGCTATTTCCATGTTTATACAGATAGCGGTGTAGATATTTCCATGTTCATTCTGATGGAGGTCTGGATATTTCCATGTTTACACAGATGACTGTGTACATATTTCCATGTTTTTGCAGATGGCGGTGTAGATATTTCCATGTTTACGCAGACGGCAGTGTGGATATTTCCATGATTATACAGATGGCGGTGCTGATATTTCCATGTTTGTACAGCTGGCGGTGTAGTTATTTCCATGTTTATACAGATAGCGCTATGGCTATTTCAAAGTTTATACAGATAACGGTGTGGCTGTTTCCATACTTACAGAGATGGCTGAGTAGATAATTCCATGTTTATACAGATGGCGGTGTAGATAATTCCATGTTTATACAGATAGCGGTGTAGATATTTCCATGTTCATACAGATAGCGGTGGAAATATTTCCATGTTTATACAGATGGCGGTATAGATATTTCCATGTTTATACAGATAGCGGTATAGGTATTTCCATGTTTATAGAGATAGCGGTGTAGATAATTGCATGTTTATACAGATGGCTCTCTAGATATTTCCATGTGTATACAGATGGCAGTGTAGATATTTCCATGTTTATACAGATGGAAGTGTGGAGGTTTCCATGTTTATACACATGAATGTGTAGATATTTCCATGTGTATACAGATGGCAGTGTAGATATTTCCATGTTTATACAGATGAAAGTGCGGATGTTTCCATGTTTACAAACATGACTGTGTAGATATTTCCATGTTTATACAGATGGCAGTGTAGATATTTCCATGGTTATACAGATTGCGGTGTGCCTACTTCCATGATTATACAGAAAGCGGTGTAGCTATTTCCATGTTTATAGAGATAGCGTTGTAGATATTTCCATGTTCATACAGATGGATGTGTAGATATTTCCATGTTTATACAGATGACTGCGTACATATTTCCATGTTTCTACAGTTGGCGGTGTAGTTATTTCCATGTTTATACAGACAGCAGTGTGGATATTTCCATGATTACACAGGTGGCGATGTTGATATAAACATGTATATAAAGATGGCGGTGTAGATATTTCCATGTTTATAGAGATGGCGGTGTAGATATTTAGGTGTTTATGCGGATGGCGGTGTAGATATTTCCAAGTTTATAGAGATAGCGGTGTAGATATTTCCATGTTTATACAGAAAGCTGTGTAAATATTTCCATGTTTATACATATGACTCTGTAGATATTTCCACGTTTATACAGATGGCGGTGTAGATATTTCCATGTTTATAGAGACAGCGGTTTAGTTATTTCTATGTTTATACAGATAGCGATGTAGATATTTCCATGCTTATAGAGATAGCGGTGTAGTTATTTCCAAATATTTCCATGTGTATACAGATGGCATTGTAGATATTTCCATGTTTATTCCGATGACTGTGTAGATATTTCCATGTTTTTACAGATGGTGGTTTAGATATTTCCATGTTCATACAGATAGCGGTGTGGCTATTTCCATGTTTATACAGATAGCGGTGTAGCTATTTCCATATTTACAGAGATGGCTGTGTATATATTTCCATGTTTATACAGATGGCATTGTAGATATTTCCATGTTTATACTGATGGTGGTGTAGATATTTCCATGTTAATTCAGATGACTGTGTACTTATTTCCATGTTTAAACAGATGGCGGTGTAGATATCTCCATGGTTATAGAGATAGTGGTGTAGTTATTTCCATATTTATACATATATAGGTGTAGATATTTCCATGATTATACAGACAGCGGTGTAGATATTTCCATGTTTATACAGATAGCGGTGTGGCTATTTCCATTTTTATACAGATAGCGGTGTAGCTATTTCCATGTTTATAGAGATGGCTGTGTAGGTATTTCCATGTTAATACCTATGGCAGTGTAGATATTTCCATTATTATACAGATGCTGGTGTAGGTATTTCCATGTTTATAGAGATGACTGTGTAGGTATTTCCAGGTTTATACAGATAGTGGTGTAGATATTTCCATGTTTACATAGACGGCGATGTAGACATTTCCCTGTTTATAGAGATAGCGTGTTAGGTATTTCCATCTTTATACAGATAGCTGTGTACGTATTTCCATGTTTGTACAGATACCGGTGTTGCTATTTCCATGTTTATACAGATAGCTGTGTAGATATTTCCATGTTTATACAGCTCGCGGTTTATATATTTACATATTTATACAGATGGCAGTGTAGATATTTCCATGTTTATACAGATGGCGGTGTAGATAGTTCCATGTTTATGGAGATAGCAGTGTAGATATTTTCATGTTTATAGAGATGGCGCTGTAGTTATTTCCATGTTTGTAGAGATAGTGGTGTAGATATTTCCATGTTTATAGAGATAGCGGTGTTGGTATTTCAATGTTTATAGAGATACCAGTGTAAATATTACCATGTTTACTGAGATAGCGGTGCAGGTATTTCCATATTTATAGAGATAGTGGTGTAGATATTTCCATGTTTATACAGATGGCTGTGTAGATATTTCCATGTGTATACAGATGGCAGTGTAGTTATTTCCAAGTTTATACAGATGGTAGTGTAGATTCTTCCATGTTTATACAGATGACTTTGTAGATATTTCCATGCTTTTACAGATGGCGGTGTAGATATTTCCATGTTTATAGAGATAGCGTTGTAGATATTTCCATGTTTATATAGATGGCGATATAGATATTTTCTTGTTTATGTAGATAGTGTTGTAGATATTTCCATGTTTACAGGGATGGCGTTGTATATATTTCCATGTTTATAGAGCAAGCGGTGTAGATATTTCCATGTTTATAGAGATAGCGGTGTAGATATTTCCATGTTTATACAGCTCGCAGTGTAGATATTTACATCTTTACAGAAGGCAGTGTAGATATTTCCATGTTTATACAGATGGCGGTGAAGATAGTTCCATGTTTATGGAGATGGCAGTGTAGATATTTAAATGTTTATAGAGATGGCGGTGTAGATATTTCCATGTTTATAGAGATGGCGGTGTACATATTTCCATGTTTATACAGATAGTGGTGTAGATATTTCCATGTTTATACAGATAGCGGTGTATTTATTTCCACGTTTATACAGATGGCGGTGTAGATATTTCCATCTTTCTACAAATGGCAGTGTAGATATTTCCTAGTTTATAGAGATGGCAGTGTAGATATTTCCATGTTTATAGAGATAGCGGTGCAGATATTTCCATGTTTATAGAGTTAGCGGGGCAGATATTTCCATGTTTATACAGATAGCGGTGCAGATATTTATTTCCATGTTCATAAGGATAGCGGTATTGATATTTCCATGTTTATAGTGATAGCGGTGTAGATATTTCCATGTTTATACAAATAGCGGTGTAGGTATTTCCATGTTTATGCGGATAGCGGTGTAGATATTTCCATATTTATACAGATAGCGTTGTAGATATTTCCATGTCAGCACAGATAGCGTTGCAGTTATTTCCATGTTTATAGTGATAGCGGTGTAGATATTTCCATGTTTTTACGGATAGTGGTGTTGATATTTCCATGTTTATAAGGATAGCGGTGTAGATATTTCCATGTTTATACAGACAGCGGTGTAGGTATTTCCATTTTTATATAGATAGCGGTGCAGATATTTCCTTGTTTATAGAGACGACTGTGTAGATATTTCCATGTTTATTCAAATGGCGGTGTAGATATTTCCATGTTTATAGAGATGGTGGTGTTGATATTTCCATGTTTACAAAGATAGTGGTTTAGATATTTCAATCTTTGCACAGATTGCGGTGTAGATATTTCCATGTTTCCAGAGATAGCACTGTAGATATTTCAATCTTTGCACAGATTGCGTTGTAGCTATTTCCATCTTTACACAGATAGCGGTGTAGATATTTCCAAGTTTACAAAGATAGCTGTGTAGATATTTCCATGTTTACACAGATAGAGTTGTAGATGTTTACAAAGACAGCGTTGTAGATATTTCCATGTTTACAAAGATAGCGTTGTAGATATTTCCATGTTTATACAGACAGCGGTGTAGGTATTTGCATGTTTATACAGATAGCTGTGTACATATTTCCATGTTTATATAGATAGCGTTGTAGATATTTCCATGTTTATACAGATAGCGATGTAGATATTTCCATGATTCTCCAGATAGAGGTGTAGATATTTCCATGTTTACAAAGATAGCGGTGTAGATATTTCCATGTTTATAGAGATGGCTGTGTACATATTTCGATGGGTATAGATATGGCTGTCTAGATATTTCCATGTTTATTGAGATGTTGGTGTAGATATTTACATGTTTATACAGATGACTGCGTAGATATTTGCATGTTTATACAGACGGCGGTGTAGTTATTTCCATGTTTATACAGATAGCCCTATAGATATTTCCATGTTTATACAGATAGCAGTGTAGATATTTCCATATTTGCAGAGATAGCGGTGTAGATATTTCCAACTTTGCACAGATTGCGGTGTAGTTATTTCCATCTTTACACAGATAGCGGTGTAGATATTTCCAAGTTTACACAAATGGCGGTTTAGATATTTGCATGTTTATACAGATGGCGGTGTTGATATTTCCATGTTTATACAAATGGCGGTTTAGAAATTTCCATGTTTATTCAGATACTGGTGTGGCTATTTCCATGTTTATACAGATAACGGTGTAGCTATTTCCATACTTATACAGATGGCGGTGTAGATATTTTGATGTTTATACAGATGGTGGGGTAGATATTTCCATGTTTATGCAGATGACTGTGTAGGTATTTCCATGTTTATACAGATGACTGTGTATGTATTTCCAAGTTTATACAGATGGCGGTGTAGATATTTCCATGTTTATACAGATGGCGGTGTAGATATTTCCATGTTTATACAGATAGCGCTGTAGATATTTCCAAATTTATACAGATAGTGGTGTAGATATTTCCAAGTTTGTACAGATAGTGGTGTAGGTATTTCCATGTTTATACAGATAGCAGCGTAGATATTTCCATGTTTATACATATGACCATGTGGATACTTCCATGTTTATACAAATGACTGTGCAGTTAATTCCACGTTTATACAGATGGCTGTGTAAATATTTCCATGTTTATACAGATGCTGGTGTAGATATTTCCATGTATATAGAGATGACTGTGTAGGTATTTACAGGCTTATACAGATGGTGGTGTAGACATTTCCATCTTTATAGAGATAGCCATGTAGATATTTCCATGTTTATACAAATAGCGGTGTAGAACTTTCCATGTTTATAGAGATAGCGGTGTAAATATTTCCATATTTATACAGATAGCTTGATAGATATTTCCAAGTATATACAGATAGCTGTGTAGATATTTCCATGTTTATACAGATAGCAGTGCAGTTAATTCCATGTTTATACAGTTCGCGGTGTAGATATTTCCATGTTTATACAGATAGCGGTGTAGAAATTTCCATGTTTATACAGGTAGCGGTGTAGATATTTCCATGTTTATACAGATAGCAGTGTTGGTATTTGCATGCTTATTCATATAGCGGTGTAGATATTTCCATGTTTATCCAGCTCGCGGTGTAGATATTTACATCTTTATACAGATGGCAGTGTAGATATTTCCATGTTTATACAGATGGTGCTGTAGATACTTCCATGTTTAAGGAGATGGCAGTGTAGATATTTACATGTTTATAGAGATGGCGGTGTAGATGTTTCCATGTTTATAGAGACAGTGGTGTAGGTAATTCCATGTTTAAAGAGATAGCGGTGTAGCTAATTCCATGTTTATAAAGATAGCGGTGTAGTTATTTCCATGTTGGTACAGATGGCTGTGTAGGTATTTCCATGTGTATACAGATGGCAGTGTAGGTATTTCCATGTGTACACAGATGGTAGTGTAGATATTTCCAAGTTTATACAGATGGTGGTGCAGATATTTCCATGTTTACAGACGACTGTGCAGATATTTCCATGTTTATACAGATCACTGTGTAGATATTTCCATGTTTTTACAGAGGGTGGTGTAGATATTTCCATGTTTATAGAGATAACGGTGTAGATATTTCCATGTTTATACAGATGACTGTGTACATATTTCCATGTTTTTACAAATGGCGGTGTAGATATTTCCATGTTTATAGAGATGGCATTGTTGATATTTCCATGATCATACAAATGGCGTTGTTGATATTTCCATGTTTATAGAGATGGCGGTGTAGATATTTCCATGTTTATATAGATGACGGTGTAGATATTTCCATGTTTATACAGATGACTCTGAAGATATTTCCATGTTCTTACAGATGGCGGTGTAGTTATTTCAATGTTTATAGAGACAGCGGTCTAGATATTTCCACGTTTTTACAGATAGCGGTGTAGATATTTCCATATTTATACAGAAAGCGGTGCAGATATTTCCATGTTTAAAGAGACAGCAGTGCAGTTATTTCTATGTTTATGCAGAGAGCGATGTAGATATTTCCATGTTTATAGAGACAGCGGTGTAGTTATTTCCATATTAATACATATAGCGGTGTAGATATTTCCATGTTTATACAGATAGCGGTGTAGATATTTCCAGGTTTATACAGATAGCGGTGTAGATATTTCCAAGTTTATAGAGATAGCAGGGTAGATATTTCCATGTTAATACAGATGGCAGTGTAGATGTTTCCATGTGTATACACATGGCAGTGTAGATATTTCCATTTTTATACAGATGGAGGTGTAGATATTTCCATGTTTCTACAGATGACTGTGTAAATATTTCCATGTTTTTACAGATGGCGGTTTAGATAATTCCATGTTTATACAGATGGCGTTTTGGCTATTTCCATGTTTATACAGATAACGGTGTAGCTATTTCCATATTTATAGAGATGGCTGTGTAGATATTTCCAGGTTTATACAGATGGCGGTGTAGATATTTCCATGTTTATATAGATGACGGTGTAGATATTTCCAGGTTTATACAGATGGCGGTGTAGATATTTCCATGTTTATATAGATGACGGTGTAGATATTTCCATGTTTATATAGATGACGGTGTAGATATTTCCATGTTTATACAGATAGTGGTGTAGATATTTCCATGTTTACACAGACAGCGGTGTAGATATTTCCATCTTAGCACAGATTGCGCTGTAGGAATTTTCATCTTTACACAGGTAGCGGTGTAGTTATTTCCATCTTTATAGAGATTACGGTGTAGATATTTCCACATTTGCACAGATAACGGTCTAGCTATTTCCATATTTATAGAGATGCCTGTGTAGATGTTTCCATGTTTATACAGATGGCATTGTAGCCATTTCCATGTTTATACAGATAGTGGGGTAGATATTTCCATGTTTATACAGATGACTGTGTAGTTATTTCCATGTTTATACAGATGGCGGTGTACAAATTTCCATGTTTATACAAATAGCGGTGTAGATATTTCCATGTATATACAGATAGCGCTGTAGATATTTCCATGTTTATACCGATAGCGGTGGAGATATTTACATGTTTATGCAAATGGCGGTGTAGATGTTTCCATGTTTATACAATTAGCGGTGTAGGTATTTCCATGTTTATAGAGATAGCGGTGTAGATATTTCCATGTTTATACAGATGGCTGTGTAGTTATTTCCATGTGTATACAGATGGCACTGTAGTTATTTCCATGTTTATACAGATGTCACTGTAGATATTTCCATGTTTAAACAGATGGAAGTGTGGATGTTTCTATGTTTATACACATGACTGTGTAGATATTTCCATGTTTATAGAGTTGGCGGTGTAGATATGTCCGTGTTTATACACATAGTTGTGTGGATATTTCCATGACTATACATATACCGGTTTAACTATTTCCATGTTTATACAGATAGCGGTGTAGATATTTCCATGTTCATTCTGATGGAGGTCTGGATATTTCCATGTTTACACAGATGACTGTGTACATATTTCCATGTTTTTGCAGATGGCGGTGTAGATATTTCCATGTTTACGCAGACGGCAGTGTGGATATTTCCATGATTATACAGATGGCGGTGCTGATATTTCCATGTTTGTACAGCTGGCGGTGTAGTTATTTCCATGTGTATACAGATAGCGCTATGGCTATTTCAAAGTTTATACAGATAACGGTGTGGCTGTTTCCATACTTACAGAGATGGCTGAGTAGATAATTCCATGTTTATACAGATGGCGGTGTAGATAATTCCATGTTTATACAGATAGCGGTGTAGATATTTCCATGTTCATACAGATAGCGGTGGAAATATTTCCATGTTTATACAGATGGCGGTATAGATATTTCCATGTTTATACAGATAGCGGTATAGGTATTTCCATGTTTATAGAGATAGCGGTGTAGATAATTGCATGTTTATACAGATGGCTCTCTAGATATTTCCATGTGTATACAGATGGCAGTGTAGATATTTCCATGTTTATACAGATGGAAGTGTGGAGGTTTCCATGTTTATACACATGAATGTGTAGATATTTCCATGTGTATACAGATGGCAGTGTAGATATTTCCATGTTTATACAGATGGATGTGTGGAGGTTTCCATGTTTATACACATGAATGTGTAGATATTTCCATGTGTATACAGATGGCAGTGTAGATATTTCCATGTTTATACAGATGAAAGTGCGGATGTTTCCATGTTTACAAACATGACTGTGTAGATATTTCCATGTTTATACAGATGGCAGTGTAGATATTTCCATGTTTATACAGATTGCGGTGTGCCTACTTCCATGATTATACAGAAAGCGGTGTAGCTATTTCCATGTTTATAGAGATAGCGTTGTAGATATTTCCATGTTCATACAGATGGATGTGTAGATATTTCCATGTTTATACAGATGACTGCGTACATATTTCCATGTTTTTACAGATGGCGGTGTAGTTATTTCCATGTTTATACAGACAGCAGTGTGGATATTTCCATGATTACACAGGTGGCGATGTTGATATAAACATGTATATAAAGATGGCGGTGTAGATATTTCCATGTTTATAGAGATGGCGGTGTAGATATTTAGGTGTTTATGCGGATGGCGGTGTAGATATTTCCAAGTTTATAGAGATAGCGGTGTAGATATTTCCATGTTTATACAGAAAGCTGTGTAAATATTTCCATGTTTATACATATGACTCTGTAGATATTTCCACGTTTATACAGATGGCGGTGTAGATATTTCCATGTTTATAGAGACAGCGGTGTAGTTATTTCTATGTTTATACAGATAGCGATGTAGATATTTCCATGCTTATAGAGATAGCGGTGTAGTTATTTCCAAATATTTCCATGTGTATACAGATGGCATTGTAGATATTTCCATGTTTATTCCGATGACTGTGTAGATATTTCCATGTTTTTACAGATGGTGGTTTAGATATTTCCATGTTCATACAGATAGCGGTGTGGCTGTTTCCATGTTTATACAGATAGCGGTGTAGCTATTTCCATATTTATAGAGATCGCTGTGTATATATTTCCATGTTTATACAGATGGCATTGTAGATATTTCCATGTTTATACTGATGGTGGTGTAGATGTTTCCATGTTAATTCAGATGACTGTGTAGGTATTTTCATGTTTATACAGATGGCTTTATAGATATTTCCATGTTTATAGAGATAGCGGTGCAGATATTTCCATGTTTATACAGATAGCGGTGTAAATATTTCCATGTTTGTACAGATCGTGGTGTAGATATTTCCATGTTTATACAGATACCGGTGTAGATATTTCTATGTTTATACTGACGGCAGTGTAGATAGTTCCGTGTTTATAGAGATAGCATTGTAGACATTTCCATGTTTGTACAGATGGCGGTGTTGATGTTTCCATCTATACACAGATTGCCGTGTTGGTATTTCCATGTGTATACAGATGGCATTGTAGATATTTCCATGTTTATAGAGATAGCAGTGTAGATATTTCCAAGTTTATACAGATGGCGATGTAGACATTTCCATGTTTATAGAGATAACGGTGTAGATATTTCCATATTTATACAGATAACGGTGTAGATATTTCCATGTTTATACAGATAGCCGTGTAAATATTTCCATGTTTATACAGATCACGGTGTAGATATTTCCATGTTTATAGAGATAGCCGTGTAGGTATTTCCATGTTTATGCAGATAGCGATGCAGATATTTCCATGTTTATACAGACCGCGGTGTAAATATTTCCATGTTTATACAGAAAGCGGTGTAGTTATTTCCATGTTTATATAGATAGCGGTGTAGATATTTCCATGTATATACACATGGCTGTGTAGATATTTCCATGTTTATACAGATGGCAGTGTAGATATTACCATGTTTATACAGAAAACTTTGAAAGTATTTCCATTTTTATACAGATGGTGGTGTAGTTATTCCGATGTTTATAGAGATAGCAGTGGAGATATTTCCATGTCTATACATATGGCGGTGTAGATATTTCCATGTTTATACTGATTGCGGCGTAGATATTTCCATGTTTATAGAGATGGCCGTGTAGATATTTCCATGTTCATAGAGATAGCGGTGTTGATTTTTCCATGATTATAGAGATAGCGGTGTGGATATTTCCATGTTTATACAGATAGGGTTGTAGATATTTCCATGTTTATAGAGATCGTGGTGTAGATATTTCCATGTTTATACAGATCACGGTGTAGATGTTTCCATGTTTATACAGATCATGGTGTAGATATTTCCATGTTTATACAGACCACGGTGTTGATATTACCATGTTTATAGGGATAGCGGTGTAAATATTTCCACATTTATACAGATAACGGTGTAGATATTAGCATGTTTATACAGATAGCGGTGTAGGTATTTCCGTGTATAAACAGATGTCTGTGTATATATTTCCATGTTTAAACAGATGGCGGTGTAGATATTTCCTTGTTTATACAAATAGCGTTGTAGTTATTTCCATGTTTATACAGAGAGCGGTGCAGATATTTCTATGTTTGTACAGACGGCGGTGTTGATATTTCCATCTATACACAGATGACCGTGTAGATATTTCCATGTTTATACAGATGGCGGCACAGATATTTCTATGGATATGTAGATGGCGGTGTAGATATTTCCATGTTTATACAGATAGCGGTGTAGTTATTTCCATGTTTATATAGATAGCGGTGTAGATATTTCCATGTATATACACATGGCTGTGTAGATATTTGCACGTTTATACAGATGGCGGTGTAGATATTTCGATGTTTATTGAGATAGCAGGGGAGATATTTCCATGTTTATACAGATAGCGTTGTAGATATTTCCATGTTTATACTGATCGCGGTGTAGATGTCTCCATGTTTATGCAGATGGTGGTGTAGATATTTCCATATTAATACAGATGTCTGTGTAGATATTTCCATGTGTATACAGATGGTATTGTAGATATTTCCATGTTTATACAGATGGTGGTGTAGATATTTACATGTTTATTCGGATGACTGTGTAGATATTTCCATGTTTTTACAGATGGCAGTGTAGATATTTCAATGTTTATAGAGATGGCGCTGTAGATATTTCCATGTTTATACAGATAAAGGTGGAGATAGTTCCATATTTATACAGACAGCAGTGGAGATATTTCCATGTTTATACACATAGCGGTGTACATATTTCCATGTTTATAGAGACAGCGGTGTAGATATTTCCATGTATATACAGATAGCGTTGCGGATATTTCCATGTTTATACAGATGCCTATGCAGATATTTCCATATTTATACAGAGGACTGTGTAGATATTTCCATGTTTATACAGATGGCAGTGTAGATATTTCCATGTTCCTACACATGACTGTGTAGTTATTTCCATGTTTATACAGATGGCTTTGCAGGTATTTCCTTGTTTATAGAGATAGCGGTGTAGATATTTCCATGTTTATACAGATATCAGTGTCAATATTTCCATGTTTTATACAGATCATGGTGTAGATATTTCCATTTTTATACATATACCGGTGTAGATATTTCCATGTTTATACAGACCGCAGAGTAGATATTTCCATGTCTGTATAGATGGCGGTGTTGATGTTTCCAACTATACACAGATTGCCGTGTAGGCATTTCCATGAGTATACAGATGGTATTGTAGATATTTCCATGTTTATACAGATGGTGGTGTAGATATTTCCATGTTTCTACAGATGGCGTTGTAGGTATTTCCATGTTTATACAGATAACGGTGTAGATATTTCCATATTTTTACAGATAGCGCTGTAAATATTTCCATGTTTATACAGATCACGGTGTAGATATTTCCATGTTTATAGAGATAGTGGTGTAGATATTTCCATGTTTATACAGATAGCGGTTTAGATATTTCCATGTTTATACACACCGCGGTGTAGATATTTCCATCTTTATACAGATTGCGGTGCAGATATTTCCATGTTTGTACAAATGGCGGTGTTGATATTTCCATCTATACACAGATGACCGTGTAAATATTTCCATGTTTATGCAGAGGGCGGCGCAGATATTTCCATGGATATGTAGATGGTGGTGTAGATATTTCCATGTTTATACAGATAGCGGTGTAGTCATTTCCATGTTTATATAGATAGTGGTGTAGATATTTCCATGTATATACACATGGTTCTGTAGATATTTACATGTTTATACAGATGGCGGTGTAGTTATTTCCATGTTTATACAGATAACTTTGTAACTATTTCCATGTTTATACAGATGGCGGTGTAGATATTTCGATGTTTATAGAGATAGCAGTGGAGATATTTCCATGTTTACACAGATAGCGGTGTAGATATTTCCATGTTTATACTGATCGTGGTGTAGATATTTCCATGTTTATAGAGATGGCGGTGTAGATATTTCCATGTTCATGGAGATAGCCATGTTGGTTTTTCCATGTTTATAGAGATAGCGGTGTGGATATTTCCATGTTTATAGAGATAGAGGTGTAGATATTTCCGTGTTTATAGAGATGGCGGTGTAGATATTTCCATGTTTATACAGATCACGGTGTAGATATTTCCTTGTTTATACAAATAGCGGTGTAGTTATTTCCATGTTTATACAGATAACGGTGTAGATATTTCCATGTTTATACAGACCGCGGTGTTGATATTTCCATGTTTATACAGATAGCAGTGCAGATGTTTCCATGTTTGTACAGATAGCGGTGTTGATATTTCCATCTATACACAGATGACCGTGTAGATATTTCCGTGTTTATACACATGGCGGCGCAGATATTTCTATGGATATGTAGATGGCGGTGTAGATATTTCCATGGATATACAGATAGCGGTGTAGTTATTTCCATGTTTATATAGAGAGCGGTGTAGATATTTCCATGTTTATACAGATCACGGTGTAGATATTTCCACATTTATAGAGATGGCGGTGTAGATATTTCCATGTTCAAAGAGATAGCTGTGTTGATTTTTCCATTTTTATAGAGATAGCTGTGTGGATATTTCCATGTTTATACAGATAGGGGTGTAGATATTTCCATGTTTTTACATATATCGGTGTATATATTTCCGTGTTTACACAGACTGCGGTGTAGATATTTCCATCTTTCTACAGATGGCATTGTAGATATTCCCATCTTTATACAGTTGGCGGTGTAGATATTTGCATGTTTATACTGATAGCGGTGTAGATATTTCCATGTTTATATAGATGGCGTTGCAGATATTTCCATGTTTATACCGATAGCGGTGTTGGTATTTCCACGTTTATACAAATAGCGATATAGATATTTCGATGTTTATAGACATAGCAGTGGAGATATTTCCACGTTTATACTGATCGCGGTGTAGATATTTCCATGTTTGTAGAGGTGGCGGTGTAGATATTTCCATGTACATAGAGATAGCGGTGTTGATTTTTCCATGTTTATAGAGATAGCGGTGTGGATATTTCCATCTTTATACAGATAGGGGTGTAGATATTTCCATGTTTATAGAGATGGCGTTGTAGATATTTCCATGTTTATAGAAATCACGGTGTAGATATTTCCATGTTTATACAGATCATGGTGTAGATATTTCCATGTTTATACAGATCGCGGTGTTTATATTACCATGTTTATAGGGATAGCGGTGCAAATATTTCCACATTTATACAGATAGCGGTGTAGTTATTAGCATGTTTATTCAGATAGCGGTGTAGATATTTCCATGTATAAACAGATGTCTGTGTATATATTTCCATGTTTGAACAGATGGCGGTGTAGATATTTCCTTGTTTATACAAATAGCGGTGTAGTTATTTCCATATTTATACAGATCACGGTGTAGATATTTCCTTGTTTATAGAAATAGCGGTGTAGTTATTTCCATGCTTATACAGATAGCGATGTAGATATTTCCTTGTTTATACAAATAGCGGTGTAGATATTTCCATGTTTATACAGATCACGGTGTAGATATTTCCTTGTTTATAAAAATAGTGGTGTAGTTATTTCCATGTTTATACAGATAGCGGTGTAGATATTTCCATGTATATACCGATGGCTGTGTAGATATTTCCATGTTTATACTGATGGCTGTGTAGATATTTCCATGTTTATACAGATGTGTTTGTAGGTATTTCCATGTTTATACAGATGGCGGTGTAGATATTTCCATGTTTATACAGATCATGGTGTAGATATTTCCATGTTTATACACATCGAGGTGTAGATATTT
Organism: Pan troglodytes; assembly: GCF_028858775.2. Classification (NCBI taxonomy): domain Eukaryota; kingdom Metazoa; phylum Chordata; class Mammalia; order Primates; family Hominidae; genus Pan; species Pan troglodytes. The sequence continues at coordinate 64,505,281 of NC_072418.2, forward strand.
CCATGTTTATACAGATAGCGGTGTAGATATTTCCACGTTTTTACAGATATCGGTGTAGGTATTTCCATGTTTACACAGATTGCGGTGTAGAAATTTCCATCTTAAAACAGGTAGCGTTGTAGATATTTCCATGTTTATAGAGATAGCTGTGTAGATATTTCTACATTTATTTAGATAGCGGTGTAGATATTTCCATGTTTATACAGATGGCGATGTAGATATTTCCATGTTTATACAGATTGCGGTGTACATATTTCCATGTTTATACAGATAGCGGTGTAGATATTTCCATGTTTATACAGATGGCGGTGTAGGTATTTCCATGTTTACAGAGATAGTAGTGTAGATATTTCCACCTTTGCACAGATTGCAGGGTAGATATTTCCATCTTTATACAGATATCGGGTAGATATTTCCATGTTTACACAGATAGCTGTTTAGATATTTCCATGTTTACACAGATAGTGTTGTAGATATTTCCATGTTTACACAGTTAGCCTTGTAGATATTTTTATGTTTATTAAGATAGCGGTGTAGATATTTCCATGTTTATACAGATGGCGGTTTAGATATTTCCATGTTTATACAGATGGCGGTGGAGAAATTTCCATATTTATACAGATAGCGGTGGAGATATTTCCATGTATGAACAGATGGCGGTGGAGATATTTCCATGTTTACACAGATAGCGGTGTAGATATTTCCAAGTTTATACAGAGAGCAGTGTAGATATTTCCATGTTTATACAGTTAGCGGTGTAAATATTTCCATGTCTATACAGATGGCTGTGTAGATATTTCCAGGTGTATACAGATGGCAGTGTAGATATTTCCATGTTTATACAGATGACTGTGAAGATATTTCCATGTTTATACAGATGGCGGTGTAGATATTTCCATGTTTATAGAGATAGTGGTGAGGATATTTCCATGTTTATACAGATAGCAGTGCAGATATTTCCATGTTTATAGAGATAGCGGTGTAAATATTTCCATGTTTATACAGATAGCGGTGTTATATTTCCATGTTTATACAGATGACAGTGTAGATATTTCCATGTTTATACAGATAGCGTTGTTATATTTGCATGTTTATACAGATGACGGTGTAGATATTTCCATGTTTATACTGATAGCGGTGTAGATATTTCCATGTTTATACAGATAGCGGTGTAGATATTTCCATGTATTTAGAGATGGCTGTGTATATATTTCCATGTTTATACAGATGACAGTGTTGATATTTCCATGTTTATATACATGGCGGTGTAGATAGTTCCATGTTTATACAGATAGCGGTGTAGATATTTCCATCTTTATAAAGACAGCAGTGTTGGTATTTCCATGTTTATACAGATAGCGGTGTAGCTATTTCCAAGTTTATACAGCTCACAGTGTAGATATTTCCATCTTTATACAGATATCAGTGTAGTTATTTCCATGTTTATACAGACAGCGGTGTAGATATTTCCATGTTTACACAGATGGTGGTGTAGATAGTTCCATGTTGATGGAGATGGCGGTGTAGATATTTTCATGTTTATAGAGATGACGGTGTAGATATTTTCATGTTTATAGAGATAGCAGTATCGGTATTTCCATGTGTATAGAGATAGCGGTGTGGATGTTTCCATATTTATACTGATGGCTGTGTAGATAGTTCCATGTGTATACAGATGGCAGTGTTGATCTTTCCATGTTTACCCAATTAGTGTTGTAGATATTTCCATTTTTATACAGATAGCGGTGTAGATATTTCCATGTTTATGTAGATAGCAGTGTTGATATTTCCAAGTTTATACAGATAGCGGTGTAAATATTTCCATGTTTATAAAGCTTGTGGTGTAGATATTTCCATATTTGTACAGATGGCAGTGTAGATATTTCCATGTTTATACAGATAGCTGTGTACATATTTCCATGTTTACACAGATGGCGATGTAGTTAGTTCCATGTTTATGGAGACGGCAGTGTAGATATTTTCATGTTTACAGAGATGTCAGTGTAGATATTTCCATGTTTATAAAGATTGCCGTGTAGATATTTCCATGTTTATAGAGATAGCAGTGTAGGTATTTCCATGTGTATAGAGATCGTGGTGTAGTTATTTCCATGTAGATACAGATGGCTGTGTAGATATTTCCATATTAATACAGATGACGGTGTAGACAGTTCCATGTTTATGTAGATGGCAGTGTAGATGTCTTCATGTTTATAGAGATGGTGGTGAAGATATTTCCATGTTTAAAGAGGTAGCGGTGTAGATATTTCCATGTTTATAGAGATAGCTGTGTAGATTTTTCCATGTTTACACATATACCGGTGTAGATATTTCCGTGTTTATATAGGTAGCGGTGTAGATATTTCCATATTTATACAGATCTTGGTGTAGAAATTTCCATCTTTATACAGATGGCTGTGCAGATATTTCATTGTTTATACAGATAGTGGTTTAGATATTTCCATGTTTACACAGATGGCGGTGCAGATAAATCCAAGTTTATACAGATAGCGGTGTAGATAATTCCATGTTTATACAGATGGCGGTGTAGATATTTCCATGTTTATGAAGATAGTGGTGTAGGTATTCCCATGTTTATAGAGATAGCGGTGTAGATATTTCCATGTTTATACAGATGGCCATGTAGAAATTTCCATGTTTATAAAGATAGCGGTGTAGGTATTTCCATGTTTATAGACATAGCGGTGTTGATATTTCCAAGTTTATACAGATGGCTGTGTAGATATTTCCATGTGTGTACAGATGGCAGAGTAGATATTTCCAAATTTATACAGATGGTTTTGTAGATACTTCCATGTTTATACAGATGTCTTTGTAGATATTTCCATGTTTTTACAGATGGCGGTGTAGATATTTCCATGTTTATAGAGATAGCGGTGTAGATATTTCATTTTTTATATAGATGGCGGTGTATATATTTCCTTGTTTATATAGATGGTGGTGTAGATATTTCCATGTTTATAGAGATGACGGTGTATATATTTCCATGTTTATAGAGATAGCGGTGTAGGTATTTCCATGTTTATAGAGATAGCGGAGTCAATATTTCCATATTTATACCGACAGCGGTGTAGATATTTCTATGTTTATACAGATTGTAGTGTTGGTATTTCCATGTTTATGCAGATAGCAGTGTTGATATTTCCATGTATATACAGCTCACGGTGTAGATATTTACATCTTTATACAGATGGCAGCGTTGATATTTCCATGTTTATACAGATGGCGGTGTACATATTTCCATGTTCATAGAGATAGTGGTGTAGATATTTCCATGTTTACACTGATAGCGGTGTATTTCCATGTTTATAGAGATAGCGGTGTAGTTATTTCCATGTTGAAACAGATGGCTGTGAAGATATATCCATGTGTGTAAGGATGGCAGTGTGGGTATTCCCATGTTTATACAGATGGTGGTGTAGATATTTCCATGTATGTACAGATGACTGTGTAGATATTTCCAGGTATTTGCAGATGGCGTTGTATATGTTTCCATGTTTATAGAGACTGCGGTGCAGTGTTTTCCATGTTTATACAGATGGCAGTGTAGATATTTCCATGTTTATACAGATAGCGGTGTAGATATTTCCATGTTTACACAGATGGTGGTGAAGATAGTTCCAGGTTTATGGAGATGGCGGTGTAGATATTTCCATGTTTATATAGATAGCGGTGAAGGTATTTCCATGTGGATAGAGATAGCAGTGTAGATGTTTGCATGTTTTTACTGATAGCTGTGCAGATATTTCCATGTGTATACAGATGGCAGAGTAGATATTTCCAAGTTTATACAGATGGTGGTGTAGATACTTCCATGTTTATACAGATGACTTTGTAGATATATCCAGGAGTCTACAGATGGCGGTGTAGAGATTTCCATGTTTATAGAGATAGCGGAGTAGGTATTTCCATGTTTATAGAGATAGAGGTGTAGATATTTCCATGTTTATACAGATAGCGTTGTAGATATTTCCATGTTTATACAGATTGTGGTGTAGTTATTTCCATGTTTATACAGCTCACGGTGTAGATATTTGCATCTTTATACCGGTGGCAGTGTAGATATTTCCATATTTATGCAGATGACGGTGTAGATATTTCCATGTTTATATAGATGGCAGTGTAGATGTGTTCATGTTTATAGAGATGGCGGTGTAGATATTTCCATGTTTATAGAGATAGTGGTGTAGATATTTCCATGTTTATAGAGAGAGCGGTGTAGGTATTTCCATGTTCATTGAGATAGCGGTGTAGTTATTTCCATGTTGATACAAATGGCTGTGTAGATATTTCCATGTGTATACTGATGGCAATGAAGGTATTTCCAAGTTTATACATTCGGTGTTGTAGATATTTCCATGTCTATACAGACGACTGTGTAGATATTTTCCTGTTCTTGCAGATGGCGGAGTAGATATTTCCATGTTTATAGAGACACTGGTGTAGATATTTAAATGTTTATACAGATGGCGGCGTAGATATTTCCATGTTTATACAGATAGCGGTGTAAATATTTCCATGTTTACACAGATGGTGGTGTAGATAGTTCCACGTTTATGGAGATGGTGGTGTAGATATTTTCATGTTTATAGAGATGGCGGTGTAGATATTTCCATGTTTATACAGAGAGCAGTGTAGATATTTCCATGTTTATACAGGTAGCAGTGTATATATTTCCTTGTTTACACAGATAGAGGTTTAGATATTTCCATCTTTGCACAGATTGCGGTGTAGAAATTTCCATTTTTAAACAGGCAGCGGTGTAGATATTTCCATGTTTATAGACATAGCGGTGTAGACATTTCCACATTTATACATATAGCGGTTTAGATATGTCCATGTTTATACAGATGGCAATGTAGATATTTCCATGTATGTATAGATGGCAGTGTAGATATATCCATGTTTATAGAGTTAGCGGTGTAGATATTTCCATGTTTATACAGATAGCGGTGTAGGAATTTCCATGTTTATACAGATTGCGGTGTAGATATTTTCGTGTTTATACTGATGCATGTGTAGATATTTCCATATGTATACAGATGGCAGTGTAGATATTTCCATGTTTATACTCACGGAGGTGTATATATTTCCATGATTATACAGATGATTGTGTAGATATTTCCATGTTTTTACAGATGGCGGTGTAGGTATATCGATGTTTATAGAGTTAGCGTTGTTGTTATTTCCATGTTTAGACAGAAAGCGGAGTAGGTATTTCTATGTTTACACAGATAGCGTTGTAGATATTTCCATGTTTATAGAGATGGCGGTGTAGATATTTCTAAGTTTATAAACATAGTAGTGTAGAAAATTCCATGTTTATAGAGATGGCATTGTAGGTACATCCATGTTTATGGGTATAGTGGTGTAGATATTTCCATGTTTATACAGATAGCAGTGTCAATATTTCCAGGTTTATACAGGTAGCTGTGTTGGTATTTCCATGTTTATACAGATAGCGGAGTAGATATTTCCATGTTTATACAGATAGCGGTGTTGGTATTTCCATGTTTATACAGATAGCGTTGTAGATATTTCCATGTTTATTCACCTCACGATGTAGATATTTACATCGTTATACAAATGGCAGTGTAGATATTTCCATGTTAATACAGATATCGGTGTCATTATTTCCATGTTTACACAAATGTTGGTGTAGATAGTTCCATCTTTATGGAGATGGTGGTGTAGATATTTTCATGTTTATAGAGATGGCGGTGTAGATATTTCCATTTTACAGAGATTGCGGTGTAGATATTTCCATGTTTATACAGATAGCTGTGTAGATATTTCCATGTTTATAGAGATAGCGGTGTATATATTTCCATATTTATAAAGATAGCGGTGTATGTATTTCCATGTTTATTCAGATGCCTGTGTAGATATTTCCACATTTATACACATAGCGGTGTGGCTATTTGCATGTTTATACAGATGCAGTGTAGATATTTCCATGTTTATACAGATAGTGGTGTAGATATTTCCATGTTTATACAGATGACTGTGTAGGTATGGCCATGTTTATAGAGATGACGTTACAGATATTTTCATGTTTATAGAGATAGCCATGTAGATATTTCCATGTTTATACAGATAGCGGTGTAAACATTTCCATGTTTATAGAGATAGGGGTGTAGATATTTCCATGTTTATACAGATAGCGGTGTAGATATTTAGGTGTTTATGCAGATAGCGGTGTAGATATTTCCATGTTTACAGAGATCGCGGTGTAGATTTTTCCATATTTTCACAGATTGTGGTGTAGATATTTCCATCTTTTCACAGAGAGCACTGTAAATATTTCCATGTTTACACAGATAGCTGTGGAGATATTTCCATGTTTATACAGATGGCTCTGTAGAGATTTCCCTATTTATACAGATGGCGGTGAAGATATTTACAAGTTTATACAGATGGCGGTGTAGATAATTCCATGTTTATGCAGATGGCGGTGTAGATATTTCCTTGTTTATAGAGATGGCGGTGCAATTATTTCTATGTTTATAGACATAGCGCTGTGGACATTTCCATGTTTACAGATAGCGGTGTTGGTATTTCCATGTTTGTACTGATTGCAGTGTAGATATTTCCATGTTTATACAGCTCGTGGTGTAGATATTTGCGTGTTTACACAGATAGCGGTGTAGATATTTCCATCTTTGCACACATTGTGGTGTAGATATTTAAATCTTTACACAGATAGCAGTGTAGATATTTCCATCGTTGCACTGATTGTGCTGTAGATATTTCAATCTTTACACAGATAGTGGTGTAGATATTTCTATGTTTACACAGACAGCGGTGTAGATATTTCCATATTTACACAGATAGCGTTGTATATATTTGAATGTTTATACAGATACCAGTGTAGATATTTCCATGCTTATACAGATAGCGGTGAAGATATTTCCATGTTCATAGAGATAACGGTGTAGATATTTCCATATTTATATAGATGGCGATGTAGATATTTCCATGTTTATTCAGATGTCAGTGTAGATATTTCCATGTTTATACAGATGGCAGTGTAGATATTTCCATATTTATACAGATAGCGGTGTAGATATTACCAAGTTTGCACAGATAGCGGTGTAGATTTGTCCATATTTGGACAGAATGCCGTGTAGATATTTCCATCTTTACACAGAGAGCGGTGTACATATTTCCATCATTGCACAGATTGTGCTGTAGATATTTCAATCTTTACACTGATAGTGGTGTAGATATTTCCATGTTTACAAAGACAGCGGTGTAGATATTTCCATGTTTACACAGATAACATTGTATATATTTGGATGTTTATACATATAGCGGAGTAGATAGTTCCATGTTTATACACGTAGCAGTGTAGATATTTCCATGTTTATACAGATATCGGTGTACATACTTCCAGGTTTATACAGATAGCGGTGTAGATATTTCCACGTTTATACAGATAGCGGTGGAGATATTTCCATGTTTATACAGATAGCGTTGTAGATATTTCCATGTTTATACAGATGGCAGTGTAGATATTTCCATGTTTATACAGATAGCGGTGTAGATATTTCCAAGTTTATACAGATAGCGGTGTAGATATTTAAATGTTTTTACAGATAGAGGTGCAGATATTTCCATGTTTATACAGATAGCGGTGTAGGTATTTCCATGTTTATAGAGATAGCGGTGTAGACATTTCCATGTTTATAGAGATAACGGTGTAGATATTTCCATATTTATACAGATTGCGGTGTAGATATTTCCATGTATATAGTGATAGCTGTGTAGATATTTCCATGTTTATACAGATAGCGGTGTAGATATTTCCATGTTTATACAGATCGCGGTGTAGATATTTCCATGTTTATACAGATCGCGGTGTCGATATTTCCATGTTTATACAGATCGCGGTGTAGATATTTCCATGTTCCTACACATGACTGTGTTTGTATTTCCATGTTTATACAGATGGCTTTGTAGATATTTCCATGTTTATACAGATAGCGGTGTAAATGTTTCCATGTTTATACAGATAGTGGTGTTGATATTTCCATGTTTATACAGATCACGGTGTAGATATTTCCAAGTTTATACAGATCGCGGTGTTTATATTACCATGTTTAAAGGGATAGCGGTGCAAATGTTTCCACATTTATGCAGAGAGCGGTGTAGTTATTAGCGTGTTTATACAGATAGCGGTGTAGATATTTCCATGTATAAGCAGTTGTCTGTGTATATATTTCCATATTTAAACAGATGGCTGTGTAGATATTTCCTTGTTTATACAAATAGCGGTGTAGTTATTTCCATGTTTATACAGATAGCGGTGTAGATATTTCATGTATATACAGATGGCTGAGTAGATATTTCCATGTTTATAAAGATGGCTGTGTAGATATTTCCATGTTTATACAGATGACTTTGTAGGTATATCCACGTTTATACAGAAGGCGGTGTAGTTATTTCCATGTTTATAGAGATAGCTGTGTAGATATTTCCATCTTTATACAGATAGCGGTGTAGATATTTCCATGTTTACACATATTGCGGTGTAGTTATTTCCATGTAGATACCGATAGCGGTGTAGATATTTCCAAGTTTATACAAGTAGCGGTGTAGAAATTCCCATGTCTTTACAGATCGCTTTGTAGACATTTCCATCTTTCTACAGATGTCAGTGTAGATATTTCCAAGTTTATACAGATGGCAGTGTAGATATTTCCATTTTTATACAGATGTTTGTGTAGATATTTCCACGATTATGCAGATGGCTGTGTGGATATTTCCATGTTTATAGGGATGATGGTGTAGTTATTTCTATGTCTATAGAGATAGCGGTGTAAATATTTCCATGCTTATAGAGATGGTGGTGTAAGTATTTTCATGTTTATAGAGATAGCGGTGTAGATATTTCCCTCTTTGCAGAGACTGCCATGTAGACATTTCCATTTTTACACAGATACCTGTGTAGATATTTCCATGTTTAAACAGATGGTGGTGTAGATATTTCCTTGTTTATACAAATAGCGGTGAATTTATTTCCAAGTTTATACAGATCGCGGTGTTTATATTACCATGTTTAAAGGGATAGCGGTGCAAATATTTCCACATTTATGCAGAGAGCGGTGTAGTTATTAGCGTGTTTATACAGATAGCGGTGTAGATATTTCCATGTATAAACAGTTGTCTGTGTATATATTTCCATATTTAAACAGATGGCGGTGTAGATATTTCCTTGTTTATACAAATAGCGCTGTAGTTATTTCCATATTTATACAGATCATGGTGTAGATATTTCCTTGTTTATACAAATTGCGGTGTAGTTATTTCCATGTTTATACAGACGGCGGTGTAGATATTTCCTTGCTTATACAAATAGCGGTGTAGATATTTCCATGTTTATACAGATCACGGTGTAGATATTTCCTTGTTTATACAAATAGCTGTGTAGTTATTTCCATGTTTATACAGATAGCGGTGTAGATATTTCCATGTATATACAGATGGCTGTGTAGATATTTCCATGTTAATACAGATGGCTGTGTAGATATTTCCATGTTTATACACATGACTTTATAGGTATTTCCATGTTTACACAGATGGCAGTGTAGATATTTCCATGTTTATAGAGATAGCTGTGTGGATATTTCCATGTTTATACAGATAGCGGTGTAGATATTTCCATGTTTATACAGATCATGGTGTAGATATTTCCATGTTTATACAGATTGCGGTGTAGATATTTACATGTTTATACAGATATCGGTGTAGATATTTCCATGTTTTTACAGATATTGGTGTAGAAATTTAAATGTTTACACAGATTGCGGTGGAGATATTTCCATCTTTCTACAGATGGCCTTGTAGATATTTCCATGCTTATACAGATGGCGGTGTAGATATTTCCATGTTTATATAGATGGTGGTGTAGATATTACCATGTTTATACAGAAAGCGGTGTAGATATTTCCATGTGTATACAGATCGTGGTGAAGATATTTCCATGTTTATACAGATCGCAGTGTAGATATTTCCATGTCTATACAGATCGCGGTGTAGATATTTCCATGTTTATACAGATAGCGGTGTAGATATTTCCATGTTTATACAGATAGCGGTGTAGATATTTCCATGTTTATAGAGATAGCCGTGTAGATATTTCCATATTTATACAGATAACGGTGTAGAAATTTCCATGTTTATACAGATATCGGTGTAAATATTTCCATGTTTACACATATCACGGTTTAGTTATTTCCATGTTTATAGAGATAGCGGTGTATATATTTCCATGTTTATACAGATACCGGTGTAGATATTTCCGTGTTTATACAGACCGCGGTGTAGATATTCCATGTTTATACAGATAGCGGTGCAGATATTTCCATGTTTGTACAGATGGCGGTGTTGATATTTCCATCTATACACAGAAGACCGTGTAGATACTTCCATGTTTATACAGATGGCGGCACAGATATTTCTATGGATATGTAGATGGCGGTGTAGATATTTCCTTGTATATACAGATAGCAGAGTCGTTATTTCCATGTTTATATAGAGAGCGGTGTAGATATTTCCATGTATGTAGACATGGCTGTGTAGATATTTCTATGTTTATACAGATGGTGGTGTAGATATTTGCATGTTTATACAGATAACTTTGTAAGTATTTCCATGTTTATACAGATGGCGGTGTAGATATTTCGAAGTTTATACAGATAGCAGTGTAGGTATTTCCATGTTTATAAAAATAGCGGTGTAGTTATTTCCATGTTTATGTAGACAGCGGTGTAGATATTTCTATGTATATACACATGGCTGTGTAGATATTTCCATGTTTATACAGATGGCGGTGTAGATATTTCCATGTTTATACAGATAACTTTGTAATTATTTCCATGTTTATACACATGGCGGTGTAGGTATTTCGATGTTTATAGAGATAGCAGTGGAGATATTTCCATGTTTATACAGATAGCGGTGTAGGTATTTCCATGTTTATACGAATCACGGTGTAGATATTTCTATGTTTATAGAGATGGCGGTGTAGATATTTCTATGTTCATAGAGATAGCGGTGTTGATTTTTCCATGTTTATGCAGATCACGGTGTAGATATTTCCATGTTTATGCAGATCACGGTGTTGATATTACCACGTTTATAGGGATAGCGGTGCAAATATTTCCACATTTATACAGATAGCGGTGTAGTTATTAGCATGTTTATACAGATAGCGGTGTAGATATTTCCATGTATAAACAGATGTCTGTGTATATATTTCCATGTTTAAACAGATGGCGGTGTAGATATTTCCTTGTTTATACAAATAGTGGTGTAGTTATTTCCATGTTCATACAGATAGCGGTGTAGATATTTCCATGTATATACAGATGGCTGTGTAGATATTTCCATGTTTATAAAGATGGCTGTGTAGATATTTCCATGTTTATACAGATGACTTTGTAGGTATTTCCACGTTTATAGAGAAGGCGGTGTAGGTAATTCCATGTTTATAGAGATAGCTGTGTAGATATTTCCATCTTTATACAGATAGCGGTGTAGATATTTCCATGTTTATACAGATCGCGGTGTAGATATTTCCATGTTTATACACACTGCAGTGGAGATATTTCCATGTTTATACACATAGCGGTGTACATATTTCCATGTTTATAGAGACCGCGGTGTAGGTATTTCCATGTTTATACAGATAGCGATGCAGATATTTCCATGTTTATATTGATCACGGTGTAGATATTTCCATGTTTATTCAGAGTGCTGTGTAGATATTTCCATGTTTATACAGATGGCAGTGTAGATATTTCCATATTCCTGCACATGACTGTGTAGGTATTTCCATGTTTACACAGATGGCTTTGTAGATATTTCCATGTTAATACAGATGGCGGTGTAGATATTCCCATGTTTATAGAGATAGCGGTGTAGCTATTTCCATGTTTATTTAGATATCGGTGTAAATATTTCCATATTTATACAGATATTGGTGTAGATATTTCCATGTTTTTACAGATAGCGGTGTAGATATTTCCATCTTTATTCAGAGAGTGCTGTACGTATTTCCATGTTTATACACATCACTGTGTAGTTATTTCCATGTTTATAAAGATAACGTTGTAGATATTTCCATCTTTATACAAACGGTGGTGTAGATATTTCCATGTTCCTACACATGACAGTGTAGTTATTTCCATGTTTATACAGCTGGCGGTGTAGATATTTCCATATTTATAGAGATAGCAGTGTAGATATTTCCAGGTTTATACAGATAGCGGTGTATATATTTCCATGTTTATACAGACCGCAGTGTGGATATTTCCATGTTTATAGAGATAGCAGCTGTAGATATTTCCGTGTTTGTACAGATGGCGGTGTTGACGTTTCCATCTATGCACAGATTGCCGTGTAGTTATTTCCATGTGTTTACAGATGGCATTGTAGATATTTCCATGTTTATACAGATGGTGGTGTAGATATTTCCATGTTTACACAGAATGACTGTATAGGTATTTCCATGTTTATACAGATGGCGGTGTAGATATTTCCATGTTTATAGAGATAGCGGTGTAGATATTTCCATATTTATACAGATAACGGTGTAGAAGTTTCCATGTTTATCCAGATATCGGTGTGAATATTTCCATGTTTATACAGATCACGGTGTAGATATTTCCATGTTTTTAGAGATAGCGGTGTAGATATTTCCAAGTTTATACAGACCACGGTGTAGATATTTCCATGTTTATACAGATAGCGGTGCAGATATTTCCATGTTTATACAGATGGCGGTGTAGATATTTACATGGACATGCAGATGGCGGTGTACATATTTCCATATTTATACAGATAGCGGTGTAGATATTTCCATGTTTACACAGATGGTGGTATAGATATTTCCGTGTTTATACAGATGGTGGAGTAGATACTTCCATCTTTATGGAGATGGCAGTGTAGATATTTTCATGTTTATAGAGATGGCGGTGTAGATATTTCAATATTTATAGAGATAGTGGTGTAGTTATTCCATGTTTAAATAGATAGCGGTGTTGATATTTCCATGTATATACAGATGGCTTTGTAGATATTTGCATGTTTATACAGATGGCTGTGTAGATATTTCCATGTTTATACAGATGACTTTGTAGGTATTTCCATGTTTATACAGATGGCGGTGTAGATATTTCCATGTTTATGGAGATAGCTGTGTAGATATTTCCATGTTTATACAGATCGCGGTGTAGATATTTCCATGTTTATACAGATAGCGGTGTAGATATTTCCATCTTTTGACAGATATCGGTGTAGATATTTCCATGTTTACCCAGATTGCGGTGTAGATATTTCCATCTTTCTACAGATGGCCTTGTAGATATTTCCATGCTTATACAGATGGCGGTGTAGATATTTCCATGTTTATATAGATGGTGGTGTAGATATTACCATGTTTATACAGATAGCGGTGTAGATATTTCCATGTTTATACAGATCTTTTTGAAGATATTTCCATTTTTATACAGATCGCGGTGTAGATATTTCCATGTTTATAGAGATAGCGGTGTAGATATTTCCATGTTTATACAGACCGCGGTGTAGTTAATTCCATGTTTATACAGATAGCGGTGTAGACACTTCCATGTTTATACAGATAGCGGTGTAGTGATTTCCATGTTTATATAGATAGCGGTGTAGATATTTCCATGTATATGCACATGGCTGTGCAGGTATTTCCATGTTTATACAGATGGCGGTGTAGATATTTCCATGTTTCTACAGATAACTTTGTAAGTATTTCCATGTTTATACATATGGCGGTGTAGATATTTCGATGTTTAGAGACAGAGCAGTGGAGATATTTCCATGTTTATACAGATAGCGGTGTAGATATTTCCATGTTTATACTGATCGTGGTGTAGATATTTCCATGTTTATAGAGATGGTGGTGTAGATATTTCCATGTTCATAAAGATAGCAGTGTTAATTTTTCCATGTTTATAGAGATAGCGGTGTGGATATTTCCATGTTTATACAGATGGGGTTTAGATATTTCCATGTTTATACAGATTGCGGTGTAGATATTTCCATGTTTATACCGATCACGGTGTAGTTATTTGCTTGTTTATACAAATAGCAGTGTAGTTATTTCCATGTTTATACAGATAGCGGTGTAGATATTTCCATGTATATAGAGAGGGCTGTGTAGATATTTCCATGTTTATACAGATAGCGGTGTAGATATTTCCATGTTTATACAGATCACGGTGTAGATATTTCCATGTTTATACAGATCGCGGTGTAGATATTTCCATGTTTATACAGATAGCGTTGTAGATATTTCCATGTTTTTACAGATATCGGTGTAGATATTTCCATGTTTACACAGATTGCGGTGTAGATATTTCCATCTTTCTCCAGATGGCATTGTAGATATTTCCATGTTTATACAGATGGCGGTGTAGATATTTCCATGTTTATATAGATGGTGGTGTAGATATTTCCATGTTTATACAGACCGCGGTGGAGGTATTTCCATGTTTACACAGATGGTGGAGTAGATATTTCCGTGTTTATACACATGGTGGAGTAGATACTTCCATCTTTATGGAGATGGCAGTGTAGATACTTTCATGTTTATAGAGATGGCGGTGTAGATATTTCCATATTTATAGAGATAGCGGTGTACATATTTCCATCTTTCTACAAATGGCAGTGTAGATATTTCCATGTTTATACAGATGGCCGTGTAGATATTTCCATATTTATACAGATGTCTGTGTAGATATTTCCATGTGTATACATATTGTATTGTAGGTATTTCCATGTTTATACAGACGGTGGTGTAGATATTTCCATGTTTATTCAGATGACTGTGTAGATATTTCCATGTTTTTACAGATGGCAGTGTAGATATTTCAATGTTTATAGAAATGGCGCTGTAGATATTTCCATGTTTAAACAGATACCGGTGTAGATATTTCCATGTTTATACAGACCGCAGTGTAGATATTTCCATGTTTATAGAGATAGCAGTGTAGATATTTCCATGTTTGTACAGATGGCAGTGTTGATTTTTCCATCTATACACAGATTGCCGTTTAGGTATTTCCATGTGTATACAGATGGCATTGTAGATATTTCCATGTTTATACAGATGGCAGTGTAGATATTTCCATGTTTACACAGATGACTGTATAGGTATTTCCATGTTTATACAGATGGCGGTGTAGTTATTTCCAAGTTTATAGAGATAGCGGTGTTGATATTTCCATATTTATACAGATAACGGTGTAGAAGATTCCAAGTTTATACAGATAGCGGTGTAAATATTTCCATGTTTATACAGATCACGGTGTAGATATTTCCATGTTTATAGAGATAGCCGTGTAGATATTACCATGTTTATACAGACCGCGGTGCAGATATTTCCATGTTTATACAGATAGCGGTGCAGATATTTCCATGTTTGTACAGATGGCGGAGTTGATATTTCCATCTATACACAGATGACCGTGTAGATATTTCCATGTTCATACAGATGGCGGCACAGATAATTCCATGGATATGTAGATGGCGGTGTAGATATTTCCATGTTTATACAGATAGCGGTGTAGTTATTTCCATGTTTATGTAGATAGCGGTGTAGATATTTCCATGTATGTACACATGGCTGTGTATCTACTTCCATGTTTATACAGATGGCGGTGTAGATATTTCCATGTTTATACAGATAACCTTGTAAGTATTTAGATGTTTATACAGATGGCGGTGTAGATATTTCGACGTTTATAGAGATAGCAGTGGAGGTATTTCCATGTTTATACAGATAGCGGTGTAGATATTTCCAAGTTTTTACTGATCGTGGTGTAGATATTTCCATGTTTATAGAGATGGCGGTGTAGATATTTCCATGTTCATAGAGATAGCCGTGTTGATTTTTCCATGTTTATAGAGATAGCGGTGTGGATATTTCTATGTTTATACAGATTCGGGTGTAGATATTTCCATGTTTATAGAGATGGCAATGTAGATATTTCCATGTTTATACAGATCACGGTGTAGATATTTCCTTGTTTATACAAATAGCGGTGTAGTTATTTCAATGTTTATACAGATAGCGGTGTAGATATTTCCATGTATATACAGATGGCTGTTTAGATTTTTCCATGTTTATACAGATGGCAGTGTAGATATTTCCATGTATATACACATGAATTTGTAGGTATTTCCATGTTTATACACATGGCCGTGTAGATATTTCCATGTGTATGGAGATAGCTGTGTATATATTTCCATGTTTATACAGATAGCGGTGTAGATATTTCCATGTTTTTACAGATATCGGTGTAGATATTTCCATGTTTACACAGATTGCGGTGTAGATATTTCCATCTTTCTACAGATGGCATTGTAGATATTTCCATGTTTATACAGAGGGCGGTGTAGATATTTCCATGTTTATATAGATGGTGGTGTAGAAATTACCATGTTTATACAGATAGTGGTGTAGATATTTCCATGTTTATATAGATCGTGGTGAAGATATTTCCATGTTTATACAGATCGTAGTGTAGATATTTCCATGTTTATACAGATCGCGGTGAAGATATTTCCATGTTTATACAGATAGCGGTGTAGATATTTCCATGTTTATGCAGATAGCGGTGTAGATATTTCCATGTTTATAGAGATAACGGTGTAGGTGTTTCCATGTTTATAGACATAGCGGTGTAGATATATCCATGTTTATATAGATGGCGTTGTAGATATTACAATGTTTTTACCGATAGCGTTGTTGGTATTTCCATGTTTATACAGATAGCGATGTAGATATTTCCATGTTTATTCAGATGGCGGTGTAGATATTTCCATGTTTATACAGATGGTGTAGATATTTCCATGTTTATACAGATAGCGGTGTAGATATTTCCATGTTTACACTGATGGTGGTGTAGATATTTCATTGTTTATACACATGGCGGTGTAGATACTTCCATCTTTATGGAGATGACAGTTTAGATATTTTCATGTTTATAGAGATGGCGGTGTAGATATTTCCATATTTATAGAGATAGCGGTGTACCTATTTCCATCTTTCTACAGATGGCAGTGTAGATATTTCCATGTTTATACAGATGGCCGTGTAGATATTTCCATATTTATACAGATGTCTGTGTAGATATTTCCATGTGTATACAGATGGTATTGTAGGTATTTCCATGTTTATACAGATGGTGGTGTAGATATTTCCCTGTTTATTCAGATGACTGTGTAGATATTTCCATGTTTTTACATATGGCTGTGTAGATATATCAATGTTTATAGAGATGGTGCTGTAGATATTTCCATGTTTAAACAGATAACGGTGGAGATATTTCCATGTTTATACAGACAGCAGTGGAGGTATTTCCATGTTTATACACATAGCGGTGTACATATTTCCATGTTTATAGAGACAGCGGTGTAGGTATTTCCATGTTTTTACAGATAGCGGTGCAGATATTTCCATGTTTACACAGATGCCTATGCAGATATTTCCATATACATACAGAGGGCTCTGTAGATATTTCTATGTTTATACAGATGGCAGTGTAGATATTTCCATGCTCCTACACATGACTGTGTAGGTATTTCCATGTTTATACAGATGGATTTGTAGATACATCCATGTTTATAGAGATAGCGGTGCAGATATTTCCATGTTTATACAGATAGCGCTGTATATATTTCCATGTTTATACAGATCGTGGTGTAGATATTTCCATGTTTATACAGATACCGGTGTAGAAATTTCCATGTTTATAAAGACCGCAGTGTAGATATTTCCATGTTTATACAGATAGCGGTGTAGATATTTCCATGTTTGTACAGATGGCGGTTTTGATGTTTCCATCTATACACAGATTGCCGTGTAGGTATTTCCATGTGTATGCAGATGACATTGTAGATATTTCCATGTTTATACAGATGGTGGTGTAGATATTTCCATGTTTATACAGATGACTGTATAGGTATTTCCATGTTTTTACAGATGGCCTTGTAGATATTTCCATGTTTATAGAGATAGCAGTGTAGATATTTCCATGTTTATACAGATAGCGGTTTAGCTATTTCCATGTTTATACAGACCGCGGTGTAGATATTTCCATGTTTATGCAGATAGCGGTGCAGATATTTCCATGTTTGTACAGATGGCGGTGTTGATATTTCCATCTATACACAGATGACCGTGTAGATATTTCCATGTTTATACAGAAGGCGGCGCAGATATTTCCATGGATATGTAGAAGGCGGTGTAGATATTTCCAGGTTTATACATATAGCGGTGTAGATATTTCCATGTTTATACAGATCGCAGTGTAGATATTTCCATCTTTATACAGACAGCAGTGGAGATATTTCCATGTTTATACACATAGCGGTGTACATATTTCCATGTTTATAGAGACAGCGGTGTAGGTATTTCCATGTTTATACAGATAGCGGTGCAGATATTTCCATGTTTATACAGATGCCTATGCAGGTATTTCCATATTTATACACAGGGCTCTGTAGATATTTCCATGTTTATACAAATGGCAGTGTAGATTTTTGCATGTTCCTACACATGACTGTGTAGGTATTTTCATGTTTATACAGATGGCTTTGTAGATATTTCCATGTTTATAGAGATAGCGGTGTAGATATTTCCATGTTTATACACATAGCGCTGTAAATATTTCCATGTTTATACAGATCGTGGTGTAGATATTTCCATGTTTATACAGATACCGGTGTAGAAATTTCCATGTTTCTAAAGACCGCAGTTTAGATATCTCCATGTATATACAGATAGCGGTGTAGATATTTCCATGTTTGTACAGATGGCGGTGTTGATGTTTCCATCTATACACAGATTGCCGTGTAGGTATTTCCATGTGTATACAGATGGCATTGTAGATATTTCCATGTTTATACAGATGGTGGCGTAGATATTTCCATGTTTATACAGATGACTGTATAGGTATTTCCATGTTTTTACAGATGGCATTGTAGATATTTCCATGTTTATACAGACCGCGGTGTAGATATTTCCATGTTTATACAGATAGCGGTGCAGATATTTCCATGTTTGTACAGATGGCGGTGTTGATATTTCCAACTTTACATAGATGACCGTGAAGATATTTCCACGTTTATACAGAAGGCGGCGCAGATATTTCCATGGATATGTAGAAGGCGGTGTAGATATTTCCATGTTTATACAGATGGCTGTGTAGATATTTCCATGTTTATACAGATGACTTTGTAGGTATTTCCATGTTTATACAGATGGCGGTGTAGGTATTTCCATGTTTATAGAGATAGCTGTGTAGATATTTCCATGTTTATACAGATAGAGGTGTAAATATTTCCATGTTTATACAGATCGTGGTGTAGATATTTCCATGTTTATACAGATACCGGTGTAGAAATTTCCATGTTTATACAGACCGCAGTGTAGATATTTCCATGTTTATACAGATAGCGGTGTAGATATTTCCACGTTTGTACAGATGGCGGTTTTGATGTTTCCATCTATACACAGATTGCCGTGTAGGCATTTCCATGTGTATGCAGATGACATTGTAAATATTTCCATGTTTATACAGATGGTGGTGTAGATATTTCCATGTTTATACAGATGACTGTATAGGTATTTCCATGTTTTTACAGATGGCTTTGTAGATATTTCCATGTTTATAGAGATAGCACTGTAGATATTTCCATGTTTATACAGATAGCGGTTTAGCTATTTCCATGTTTATACAGACCGCGGTGTAGATATTTCCATGTTTATACAGATAGCGGTGCAGATATTTCCATGTTTGTACAGATGGCGGTGTTGATATTTCCATCTATACACAGATGATCGTGTAGATATTTCCATGTTTATACAGAAGGCGGCGCAGATATTTCCATGGATATGTAGAAGGTGGTGTAGATATTTCCATGTTTATACAGATAGCGGTGTAGATATTTCCATGTATATACAGATGGCTGTGTAGATATTTCCATGTTTATACAGATGGCTGTGTAGATATTTCCATGTTTATACAGATGGCTGTGTAGATATTTCCATGTTTATACAGATGACTTTTTAGGTATTTCCATGTTTATACAGATGGCGGTGTAGGTATTTCCATGTTTATAGACATAGCTTTGTAGATATTTCCATGTTTATACAGATAGCGGTGTAGATATTTCCATGTTTATACAGATCACGGTGGAGATATTTCCATGTTTATACAGACTGCAGTGGAGATATTTCCATGTTTATACTCATAGCGTTGTATATATTTCCATGTTTATAGAGACAGCGGTGTAGCTATTTCCATGTTTATACAGATAGCGGTGCAGATATTTCCATGTTTATACAGATGCCTATGCAGATATTTCCATATTTATACAGAGGGCTCTCTAGATATTTCCATGTTTACACAGATGGCAGTGTAGATTTTTCCATGTTCCTACACATGACTGTGTAGGTATTTCCATGTTTATACAGATGGCTTTGTAGATATTTCCATGTTTATAGAGATAGCGGTGTAGATATTTCCATGTTTATACACATAGCGGTGTACATATTTCCATGTTTGTACAGATGGCGGTGTTGATGTTTCCATCTATACACAGATTGCCGTGTAGGTACTTCCATGTGTATACAGATGACATTGTTGATATTTCCATGTTTATACAGATGGTGGTGTAGATATTTCCATGTTTATACAGATGACTGTTTAGGTATTTCCATGTTTTTACAGATGGCATTGTAGATATTTCCATGTTTATAGAGATAGCAGTGTAGATATTTCCATGTTTATGCAGATAGCGGTGCAGATATTTCC
This sequence comes from Pan troglodytes, assembly GCF_028858775.2. NCBI lineage: Eukaryota > Metazoa > Chordata > Mammalia > Primates > Hominidae > Pan > Pan troglodytes. The sequence continues at coordinate 64,526,163 of NC_072418.2, forward strand.
ATGTTTGTACAGATGGCGGTGTTGATATTTCCATCTATACACAGATGACCGTGTAGATATTTCCATGTTTATACAGAAGGCGGCGCAGATATTTCCATGGATATGTAGAAGGCGGTGTAGATATTTCCATGTTTATACAGATAGCGGTGTAGATATTTGCATGTTTATACAGAGCACGGTGTAGATATTTCCATGTTTATACAGAGAGCAGGGGAGATATTTCCGTGTTTATACACATAGCGGTGTACATATTTCCATGTTTATAGAGACAGCGGTGTAGGTATTTCCATGTTTATACACATAGCGGTGCAGATATTTCCATGTTTATACAGATGCCTATGCAGATATTTCCATATTTATACAGAGGGCTCTGTAGATATTTCCATGTTTATACAAATGGCAGTGTAGATTTTTCCATAGTCCTACACATGACTGTGTAGGTATATCCATGTTTATACAGATGGCTTTGTAGATATTTCCATGTTTATAGAGATAGCGGTGTAGATATTTCCATGTTTATACACATAGCGGTGTAAATATTTCCATGTTTATACAGATCGTGGTGTAGATATTTCCATGTTTATACAGATAGCGGCGTAAATATTTCCATGTTTATATAGATCGTGGTGTAGATATTTCCATGTTTATACAGATACCGGTGTAGAAATTTCCATGTTTATACAGACCGCAGTGTAGATATCTCCATGTTTATACAGATAGCGGTGTAGATATTTCCATGTTTGTACAGATGGCGGTGTTGATGTTTCCATCTATACACAGATTGCCATGTAGGTATTTCCATGTGAATACAGATGGCATTGTAGATATTTCCATGTTTATACAGATGGCGGTGTAGATATTTCCATGTTTATACAGATGACTGTATAGGTAATGCCATGTTTTTACAGATGGCATTGTAGATATTTCCATGTTTATAGAGATAGCAGTGTAGATATTTCCATGATTACACAGATGGCGGTGTAGATATTTCCATGTTTATAGAGATAGCGGTGTAGATATTTCCATATTTATACAGATAACGGTGTAGATATTTCCATGTTTATACAGATAGCAGTGTAAATATTTCCATGTTTACACAGATCACGGTGTAGATATTTCCAGGTTTATAGAGATAGCAGTGTAGATATTTCCATGTTTATACAGATAGCGGTTTAGCTATTTCCATGTTTATACAGACCGCGGTGTAGATATTTCCATGTTTATACAGATAGCGGTGCAGATATTTCCATGTTTGTACAGATGGCGGTGTTGATATTTCCATCTTTACACAGATGACCGTGTAGATATTTCCATGTTTATACAGAAGGCGGCGCAGATATTTCCATGGATATGTAGAAGGAGGTGTAGATATTTCCATGTTTATACAGATAGCGGTGTAGATATTTCCATGTATATACAGATGGCTGTGTAGATATTTCCATGTTTATACAGATGGCTGTGTAGATATTTCCATGTTTATACAGACGACTTTGTAGGTATTTCCATGTTTATACAGATGACGGTGTAGGTATTTCCATGTTTATAGAGATAGCTGTGTAGATATTTCCATGTATATACAGATAGCGGTGTAGATATTTCCATGTTTATAGAGATCGCGGTGTAGATATTTCCATTTTTATACAGACAGCAGTGGAGATATTTCCATGTTTATTCTCATAGCGGTGTACATATTTCCATGTTTATAGAGACAGCGGTGTAGGTATTTCCATGTTTACACAGATAGCAGTGCAGATATATCCATGTTTATACAGATGCCTATGCAGATATTTCCAAATTTATACAGAGGGCTCTGTAGATATTTCCATGTTTATACAAATGGCAGAGTAGATTTTTCCATGTTCCTACACATGACTGTGTAGGTATTTCCATGTTTATACAGATGGCTTTGTAGATATTTCCATGTTTATAGAGATAGCGGTGTAGATATTTCCATGTTTATACAGATAGCGGTGTAAATATTTCCATGTTTATACAGATCGTGGTGTAGATATTTCCATGTTTATACAGATACCGGTGTAGAATTTTCCATGTTTATACAGACCGCAGTGTAGATATCTCCATGTTTATACAGATAGCGGTGTAGATATTTCCATGTTTGTACAGATGGCGGTGTTGGTGTTTCCATCTATACACAGATTGCCGTGTAGGTATTTCCATGTGTATACAGATGGCATTGTAGATATTTCCATGTATATACAGATGGTGGTGTAGATATTTCCATGTTTATACAGATGACTGTATAGGTATTTCCATGTTTTTACAGATGGCATTGTAGATATTTCCATGTTTATAGAGTTAGCAGTGTAGATATTTCCATGTTTATACAGATGGCGGTGTAGATATTTCCATGTTTACAGAGATAGCGGTGTAGATATTTCCATATTTATACAGATAACAGTGTAGATATTTCCATGTTTATACAGATAGCAGTGTAAATATTTCCATGTTTATACAGGCCACGGTGTAGATATTTCCAGGTTTATAGAGACAGCAGTGTAGATATTTCCATGTTTATACAGATAGCGGTTTAGCTATTTCCATGTTTATACAGACCGCGGTGTAGATATTTCCATGTTTATACAGATAGCAGTGCAGATATTTCCATGTTTGTACAGATGGCGTTGTTGATATTTCCATCTATACACAGATGACCATGAAGATATTTCCATGTTTATACAGAAGGCGGCGCAGGTATTTCCATGGATATGTAGAAGGCGGTGTAGATATTTCCATGTTTATACAGATAGCGGTGTAGATATTTCCATGTATATACAGATGGCTGTGTAGATATTTCCATGTTTATACAGATGGCTGGGTAGATATTTCCATGTTTATACAGATGACTTTGTAGGTATTTCCATCTTTATACAGATGGCGGTGTAGCTATTTCCATGTTTATAGAGATAGCTGTGTAGATATTTCCATGTTTATACAGATAGCAGTGTAGATATTTCCATGTTTATACAGATCGCAGTGTAGATATTTCCATGTTTATACAGATCGCAGTGTAGATATTTCCATGTTTATATAGACTGCAGTGGAGATATTTCCATGTTTAAGCACATAGCGGTGTACATATTTCCATGTTTATAGAGACAGCGGTGTAGGTATTTCCATGTTTATACAGATAGCGGTGCAGATATTTCCATGTTTATACAGATGCCTATGCAGATATTTCCATATTTATACAGAGGGCTCTGTAGATATTTCCATGTTTACACAGAGGGCAGTGTAGATTTTTCCATGTTCCTACACATGACTGTGTAGGTATTTCCATGTTTATACAGATGGCTTTGTAGATATTTCCAGGTTTATAGAGATAGCAGTGTAGATATTTCCATGTTTATACAGATAGCGGTGTAAATATTTCCATGTTTATACAGATCGTGGTGTAGATATTTCCATGTTTATACATATACCGGTCTAGAAATTTCAATGTTTATACAGACCGCAGTGTAGATATTTCCATGTTTATACAGATAGCGGTGTAGATATTTCCATGTTTGTACAGATGGCGGTGTTGATGTTTCCATCTATAAACAGATTGCCGTGTAGGTATTTCCATGTGTATACAGATGACATTGTAGATATTTCCATGTTTATACAGATGGTGGTGTAGATATTTCCATGTTTATACAGATGACTGTATAGGTTTTTCCATGTTTTTACAGATGGCATTGTAGATATTTCCAGGTTTATAGAGATAGCAGTGTAGATATTTCCATGTTTATATAGATAGCGGTTTAGCTATTTCCATGTTTATACAGACCGCGGTGTAGATATTTCCATGTTTGTACAGATGGCGGTGTTGATGTTTCCATCTATACACAGATTTCCGTGTAGCTATTTCCATGTGTATACGGATGACATTGTAGATATTTCCATGATTATACAGATGGTGGTGTAGATATTTCCATGTTTATACAGATGACTGTATAGGTATTTCCATGTTTTTACAGATGGAATTGTAGATATTTCCATGTTTACAGAGATAGCAGTGTAGATATTTCCATGTTTATACAGATAGCGGTTTAGCTATTTCCATGTTTATACAGACCGCGGTGTAGATATTTCCATGTTTATACAGATAGCGGTGCAGATATTTCCATGTTTGTACAGATGGCAGGGTTGATATTTCCATCTATAGACAGATGACCGTGTAGATATTTCCATGTTTATACAGAAGGCGGCGCAGATATTTCCATGTATATGTAGAAGGCGGTGTAGATATTTCCATGTTTATACAGATAGCGGTGTAGATATTTCCATGAATATACAGATGGCTGTGTAGATATTTCCCTGTTTATACAGATGGCTGTGTAGATATTTCCATGTTCATACAGATGACTTTGTAGGTATTTCCATGTTTATACAGATGGCGGTGTAGGTATTTCCATGTTTATAGAGATAGCTGTGTAGATATTTCCATGTTTATACAGATAGCGGTGTAGATATTTCCATGTTTATACAGATCGCAGTGTAGATATTTCCATGTTTATACAGACGGAAGTGGAGATATTTCCATGTTTATACACATAGCGGTGTACATATTTCCATGTTTATAGAGACACCGGTGTAGGTATTTCCATGTTTATACAGATGCCTATGCAGATATTTCCATATTTATACAGAGGGCTCTGTAGATATTTCCATGTTTATACAGATGGCAGTGTAGATTTTTCCATGTTCTTACACATGACTGTGTAGGTATTTCCATGTTTATACAGATGGCTTTGTAGATACTTCCATGTTTATAGAGATAGCGGTGTTGATATTTCCATGTTTATACAGATAGCGGTTTAGCTATTTCCATGTTTATACAGACTGCGGTGTAGATATTTCCATGTTTATATAGATAGCGGTGCAGTTATTTCCATGTTTGTACAGATGGCGGTGTTGATATTTCCATCTATACACAGATGACCGTGTAGATATTTCCATGTTTATACCGAAGGCGGCGCAGATATTTCCATGGATATGTAGAAGGCGGTGTAGATATTTCCATGTTTATACAGATAGCGGTGTAGATATTTCCATGTTTACACAGATCGAAGTGTAGATATTTCCATGTTTATACAGACGGCAGTGGAGATATTTCCATGTTTATACACATAGCGGTGTACATATTTCCATGTTTATAGAGACAGCGGTGTAGGTATTTCCATGTTTATACAGACCTCGGTGTTGATATTTCCATGTTTGTACAGATGGCGGTGTTGATGTTGCCATCTATACACTGATTGCCGTGTAGTTATTTCCATGTGTATACAGATGACATTGTAGATATTTCCATGTTTATACAGATGGTGGTGTAAATATTTCCATGTTTATACAGATGGCGGTGTAGGTATTTCCATGTTTACAGAGATAGCTGTGTAGATATTTCCAAGTTTATACAGATAGCGGTGTAGATATTTCCATGTTTATACAGATCACGGTGTAGATATTTCCATGCTTATACAGACAGCAGTGGAGATATTTCCATGTTTATACTCATAGCGTTGTACATATTTCCATGTTTATAGAGACAGCGGTGTAGTTATTTCCATATTTATACAGATAACGGTGCAGATATTTCCATGTTTATACAGATGCCTACGCAGATATTTCCATATTTATACAGAGGGCTCTGTAGATATTTCCATGTTTATACAGATGGCAGTGTAGATTTTTCCATGTTCCTACACATGACTGTGTAGGTATTTCCATGTTTATACAGATGGCTTTGTAGATATTTCCATGTTTATAGAGATAGCGGTGTAGATATTTCCATGTTTACACAGATAGCGGTGTAAATATTTCCATGTTTATACAGATCGTGGTGTAGATATTTCCATGTTTATACAGATACCGGTGTAGAAATTTCCATGTTTATACAGACCGCAGTGCAGATATTTCCATGTTTATACAGATAGCGGTGTAGATATTTCCATGTTTGTACAGATGGCGCTGTTGATGTTTCCATCTATACACAGATTGCCGTGTAGGCATTTCCATGTGTATACAGATGAACTTGTAGATATTTCCATGTTTATACAGATGGTGGTGTAGGTATTTCCATGTGTATACAGATGACTGTATAGGTATTTCCATGTTTTTACAGATGGCATTGTAGATATTTCCATGTTTATAGAGATAGCAGTGTAGATATTTCCATGTTTATACAGATAGCGGTTTAGCTATTTCCATGTTTATACAGACCGCGGTGTAGATATTTCCATGTTTATACAGATAGCGGTGCAGATATTTCCATGTTTGTACAGATGGCGGTGTTGATATTTACATCTATACACAGATGACCGTGTAGATATTTCCATGTTTATACAAAAGGCGGCGCAGATATTTCCATGGATATGTAGAAGGTGGTGTAGATATTTCCATGTTTATACAGACAGCAGTGGAGATATTTCCACGTGTATACACATAGCGGTGTACATATTTCCATGTTTATAGAGACAGCGGTGTAGGTATTTCCATGTTTATACAGACCTCGGTGTTCATATATCCATGTTTGTACAGATGGCGGTGTTGATGTTTCCAGTTATTCACAGATGACCGTGTAGATATTTCCATGTTTATACAGAAGGCGGCGCAGATATTTCCATGGATATGTAGAATGCGGTGTAGATATTTCCATGTTTATACAGATAGCGGTGTAGATATTTCCATGTTTATACATATGGCTATGTAGATATTTCCATGTTTATACAGAAAGCTGTGTAGATATTTCCATGTTTATAGAGATGACTTTGTAGGTATTTCCATGTTTATACAGATGGCGGTGTAGGTATTTCCATGTTTATAGAGATAGCTGTGTAGATAATTCCATGTTTATACAGATAGCGGTGTAGATATTTCCATGTTTATACAGATCGTGGTGTAGATATTTCCATGTTTATACAGATACCGGTGCAGAAATTTCCATGTTTATACAGACCACAGTGTAGATATCTCCATGTTTATACAGACAGCGGTGTATATATTTCCATGTTTCTACAGATGACGGTGTTGGTGTTTCCATCTATACACAGATTGTCGTGTAGGTATTTCCATGTGTATACAGGTGGCATTGTAGATATTTCCATGTTTATACAGATGGTGGTGTAGATATTTCCATGTTTATACACATTACTGTATAGGTATTTCCATGTTTTTACAGATGGCATTGTAGATATTTCCGTGTTTATAGAGATAGCAGTGTAGATATTTCCATGTTTATACAGATGGCGGTGTAGATATTTCCATGTTTATAGAGATAGCGGTGTAGATATTTCCATGTTAATAGAGATCGCGGTGGAGATAGTTCCATGTTTATACAGATCGTGGTGTAGATATTTCCATGTTTATACAGATACCGGTGTAGAAATTTCCATGTTTATACAGACCGCGGTGTAGATATTTCCATGTTTATACAGATAGTGCTGCAGTTATTTCCATGTTTGTACAGATGGCAGTGTTGATATTTCCATCTATACACAGATGACCGTGTAGATATTTCCATGTTTATACAGAAGGTGGCGCAGATATTTCCATGGATATGTAGAAGGCGGTGTAGATATTTCCATGTTTATACAGACAGCGGTGTAGATATTTCCATGTTTGTACAGATGGCGGTGTTGATGTTTCCATCTATACACAGATTGCCGTGTAGGTATTTTCATGTGTATACAGATGACATTGTAGATATTTCCATGTTTATACAGATGGTGGTGTAGATATTTCCATGTTTGTACAGATGACTGTATAGGTATTTCCATGTTTTTACAGATGGCATTGTAGATATTTCCATGTTTATAGAGATAGCAGTGTAGATAATTCCATGTTTATACAGATAGCGGTTTAGCTATTTCCATGTTTATACAGACCGCGGTGTAGATATCTCCATGCTTATACAGATATCGGTGTAGAGAATTCCATGTTTGTACAGATGGTGGTGTTGATATTTCCATGTTTATACAGATGACTTTGTAGGTATTTCCATGTTAATACAGATGGCGGTGTAGGTATTTCCATGTTTATAGAGATAGCTGTGAAGATATTTCCATGTTTATACAGATAGCGTTGTAGATATTTCCATGTTTATACAGATCACGGTGTAGATATTTCCATGCTTATACAGACAGCAGTGGAGATATTTCCATGTTTATACTCATAGCGTTGTACATATTTCCATGTTTATAGAGACAGCGGTGTAGGTATTTCCATGTTTATACAGATAGCGGTGCAGATATTTCCATGTTTATACAGATGCCTATGCAGATATTTCCATATTTATACAGAGGGCTCTGTAGATATTTCCATGTTTATACAGATGGCAGTGTAGATTTTTCCATGTTCCTACACATGACTGTGTAGGTATTTCCATGTTTATACAGATGGCTTTGCAGATATTTCCATGTTTATAGAGATAGCGGTGTAGATATTTCCATGTTTATACAGATAGCGGTTTAGCTATTTCCATGTTTATACAGACGGCGGTGTAGATATTTCCATGTTTATACAGATAGCGGTGCAGATATTTCCATGTTTGTACAGATGGCGGTGTTGATATTTCCATCTATACACAGATGACCGTGTAGATATATCCATGTTTATACAGAAGGCGGCACAGATATTTCCATGGATATGTAGAAGGCGGTGTAGATATTTCCATGTTTATACAGATAGCGGTGTAGATATTTCCATGTATATACAGATGGCTGTGTAGATATTTCCATGTTTATACAGCTGGCTGTGTAGATATTTCCATGTTTATACAGATGACTTTGTAGGTATTTCCATGTTTATACAGATGGCGGTGTAGGTATTTCCAAGTTTATAGAGATAGCTGTGTAGATATTTCCATGTTTATACAGGTAGCGGTGTAGATATTTCCATGTTTATACAGATCACGGTGTAGATATTTCCATGCTTATACCGACAACAGTGGAGATATTTCCATGTTTATACTCTTAGCGTTGTACATATTTCCATGTTTATAGAGACAGCGGTGTAGTTATTTCCATGTTTATACAGATAGCGGTGCAGATATTTCCATGTTTATACAGATGCCTACGCAGATATTTCCATATTTATACAGAGGGCTCTGTAGATATTTCCATGTTTATACAGATGGCAGTGTAGATTTTTCCATGTTCCTACACATGACTGTGTAGGTATTTCCATGTTTATACAGATGGCTTTGGAGATATTTCCATGTTTATAGAGATAGCGGTGTAGATATTTCCATGTTTATACAGGTAGCGGTGTAAATATTTCCATGTTTATGCAGATCGTGGTGTAGATATTTCCATGTTTATACAGATACCGGTGTAGAAATTTCCATGTTTATACAGACCGCAGTGTAGATATTTCCATGTTTATACAGATAGCGGTGTAGATATTTCCATGTTTGTGCAGATGCCTCTGTTGATGTTTCCATCTATACACAGATTGCCGTGTAGGTATTTCCATGTGTATACAGATGAACTTGTAGATATTTCCATATTTATACAGATGGTGGTGTAGATATTTCCATGTGTATACAGATGACTCTATAGGTATTTCCATGTTTTTACAGATGGCATTGTAGATATTTCCATGTTTATAGAGAAAGCAGTGTAGATATTTCCATGTTTATACAGATAGCGGTTTAGCTATTTCCATGTTTATACAGACCGAGGTGTAGATATTTCCATGTTTATTCTGATAGCGGTGCAGATATTTCCATGTTTGTACAGATGGCGGCATTGATATTTCCATCTATACACAGATGACCGTGTAGATATATCCATGTTTATACAGAAGGCGGCACAGATATTTCCATGGATATGTAGAAGGCGGTGTAGATATTTCCATGTTTATACAGATAGCGGTGTAGATATTTCCATGTATATACAGATGGCTGTGTAGATATTTCCATGTTTATACAGATGGCTGTGTAGATATTTCCATGTTTATACAGATGACTTTGTAGGTATTTCCATGTTTATACAGATGGCGGTGTAGGTATTTCCATGTTTATAGAGATAGCCGTGAAGATATTTCCATGTTTATATAGATAGCTGTGTAGATATTTTCATGTTTATACAGATCACGGTGTAGATATTTCTATGCTTATACAGACAGCATTGGAGATATGTCCAAGTTTATACTCATAGCGTTGTACATATTTCCATGTTTATAGAGACAGCGGTGTAGGTATTTCCATGTTTATACAGATAGCGGTGCAGATATTTCCATGTTTATACAGATGCCTACGTAGATATTTCCATATTTATACAGAGGTCTCTGTAGATATTTCCATGTTCATACCGATGGCAGTGTAGATTTTTCCATGTTCTTACACATGACTGTGTAGGTATTTCCATGTTTATACAGATGGCTTTGTAGATATTTCCATGTTTATAGAGATAACGTTGCAGATATTTCCATGTTTATACAGATAGCGGTGTAAATATTTCCATGTTTACACAGATCGTGGTGTAGATATTTCCATGATTATACAGATACCGTTGTAGAAATTTCCATGTTTATACAGACCGCAGTGTAGATATTTCCATGTTTATACAGATAGCGGTGTGGATATTTCCATGTTTGTACAGATGGCGCTGTTGATGTTTCCGTCTATACACAGATTGCCGTGTTGGTATTTTCATGTGTATACAGATGAACTTGTAGATATTTCCATGTTTATACAGATGGTGGTGTACATATTTCCATGTGTATACAGATGACTGTGTAGGTATTTCCATGTTTTTACAGATGGCATTGTAGGTATTTCCATGTTTATAGAGATAGCAGTGTAGATATTTCCATGTTTATACAGGTAGCGGTTTAGCAATTTCCATGTTTATACAGACCTCGGTGTAGATATTTCCATGTTTATACAGATAGTGGTGCAGATATTTCCATGTTTGTACAGATGGCGGTGTTGATATTTCCATCTATACACAGATGACCATGTAGATATTTCCATGTTTATACAGAAGGAGGCGCAGATATTTCCATGGATATGTAGAAGGCGGTGTAGATATTTCCATGTTTATACAGATAGCGGTGTAGATATTTCCATGTTTATACATAAGGCTGTGTAGATATTTCCATGTTTATACAGATGGCTGTGTAGATATTTCCATGTTTATACAGACGACTTTGTAGGTATTTCCATGTTTATACAGATGGCGGTGTAGGTATTTCCATGTTTATAGAGATATCTGTGTAGACATTTCCATGTTTATACATATAGCGGTGTAGATATTTCCATGTTTATACAGATCGTGGTGTAGATATTTCCATGTTTATACAGATACTGGTGTAGAAATTTCCATGTTTATACAGAGCACAGTGTAGATATCTCCATGTTTATACAGATAGTGGTGTAGATATTTCCATGTTTCTACAGATGGCGGTGTTGGTGTTTCCATCTATACACAGATTGCCGTGTAGGTATTTCCATGTGTATACGGATGGCATTGTAGATATTTCCACGTTTATACAGATGGTGGTGTAGATATTTCCATGTTTATACAGATGACTGTATAGGTTTTTCCATGTTTTTACAGATGGCATTGTAGATATTTCCAGGTTTATAGAGATAGCAGTGTAGATATTTCCATGTTTATACAGATAGCGGTTTAGCTATTTGCATGTTTATACAGACCGCGGTGTAGATATTTCCATGTTTATACAGATAGCGGTGCAGATATTTCCATGTTTGTACAGATGGCAGGGTTGATATTTCCATCTATAGACAGATGACCGTGTAGATATTTCCATGTTTATACAGAAGGCGGCGCAGATATTTCCATGGAAATGTAGAAGGCGGTGTAGATATTTCCATGTTCATACAGATAGCGGTGTAGATATTTCCATGTATATACAGATGGCTGTGTAGATATTTCCATGTTCATACAGATGACTTTGTAGGTATTTCCATGTTTATACAGATGGCGGTGTAGGTATTTCCATGTTTATAGAGATAGCTGTGTAGATATTTCTATGTTTATACAGATAGCGGTGTAGATATTTCCATGTTTATACAGATCACGGTGTAGATATTTGCATGTTTATACAGACAGCAGTGGAGATATTTCCATGTTTATACTCATAGCGTTGTACATATTTCCACGTTTATAGAGACAGCGGTGTAGCTATTTCCATGTTTATACAGATAGCGGTGCAGATATTTCCATGTTTATACAGATGCCAATGCAGATATTTCCATATTTATACAGAGGGCTCTGTAGATATTTCCATGTTTACACAGATGGCAGTGTAGATTTTTCCATGTTCCTACACATGACTGTGTAGGTATTTCCATGTTTATACAGATGGCTTTGTAGATATTTCCATGTTTATAGAGATAGCGGTGTAGATATTTCCATGTTTATACAGATAGCGGTGTAAATATTTCCATGTTTATACAGATCGTGGTGTAGATATTTCCATGTTTATACAGATACTGTTGTAGAAAGTTCCATGTTTATACAGACCGCAGTTTAGATATTTCCATGTTTATACAGATAGCAGTGTAGATATTTCCATGTTTGTACAGATGGCGGTGTTGATGTTTCCATCTATACACAGATTGCCGTGTAGGTATTTCCATGTGTATACAGATGACATTGTAGATATTTCCATGTTTATACAGATGGTGGTGTAGATATTTCCATGTTTATACAGATGACTGTATAGGTATTTCCATGTTTTTACAGATGGCATTGTAGATATTTCCATGTTTATAGAGATAGCGTGTAGATATTTCCATGTTTATACAGATAGCGGTTTAGCTATTTCCGTTTATATACAGACCGCGGTGTAGATATTTCCATGTTTATACAGATATCGGTGCAGATATTTACATGTTTGTACAGATGGCCGTGTTGATATTTTCACCTATACACAGATGACTGTGTAGATATTTCCATGTTTATACAGAAGGCGGCGCAGATATTTCCATGGATATGTAGAAGGCGGTGTAGATATTTCCATGTATATACAGATAGCGGTGTAGATATTTCCATGTATATACAGATGGCTGTGTAGATATTTCCATGTTCATACAGATGACTTTGTAGGTATTTCCATGTTTATACAGATGGCGGTGTAGGTATTTCCATGTTTATAGAGATAGCTGTGTAGGTATTTCCATGTTTATACAGATAGCGGTGTAGATATTTCCATGTTTATACAGATCACGGTGTAGATATTTCCATGTTTATAGAGATCGCGGTGTAGATATTTCCATGTTTATACAGACAGCAGTGGAGATATTTCCATGTGTATACACATAGCGGTGTACATATTTCCATGTTTATAGAGACAGCGATGTAGGTATTTCCATGTTTATACAGATAGCGGTGCAATTATTTCCATGTTTATACAGATGCCTATGCAGATATTTCCATATTTATACAGAGGGCTCTGTAGATATTTCCATGTTTATACAGATGGCAGTGTAGATTTTTCCATGTTCCTACACATGACTGTGTAGGTATTTCCATGTTTATACAGATGGCTTTGTAGATACTTCCATGTTTATAGAGATAGCGGAGTATGTATTTCCAGGTTTATACAGATAGCGGTGTATATATTTCCATGTTTATACAGATCGAGGTGTAGATATTTCCATGTTTATACAGATACCGGTGTAGAAATTTCCATGTTTATACAGACCGCAGTGTAGATATTTCCATGTTTATACAGATGGCGGTGTAGATATTTCCATGTTTGTACAGATGGCGGTGTTGATGTTTCCATCTATACACAGAATGCCGTGTAGGTATTTCCATGTGTTTACAGATGACATTGTAGATATTTCCATGTTTGTACAGATGGTGGTGTAGATATTTCCATGTTTATACAGATGACTGTATAGGTATTTCTATGTTTTTACAGATGGCATTGTAGATATTTCCATGTTTCTAGAGATAGCAGTGTAGATATTTCCATGTTTATACAGATAGCGGTTTAGCTATTTCCATGTTTATACAGACCGCTGTGTAGATATTTCCATGTTTATACAGATAGTGGTGCAGTTATTTCCATGATTGTACAGCTGGCGGTGTTGATATTTACATCTATACACAGATGACCGTGTAGATATTTCCATGTTTATACAAAAGGCGGCGCAGATATTTCCATGGATATGTAGAAGGCGGTGTAGATATTTCCATGTTTATACAGACCGCGGTGTAGATATTTCCATGTTTATACAGATGGCGGTGTAGATATTTCCATGTTTATCGAGATAGCGGTGTAGATATTTCCATATTTATACAGATAACGGTGTAGATATTTCCATGTTTATACAGATAGCAGTGTAAATATTTCCATGTTTATGCAGATCACGGTGTAGATATTTCCAGGTTTATAGAGATAGCAGTGTAGATATTTCCATGTTCATACAGATAGCGGTTTAGCTTTTTCCATGTTTATACAGAAGGCGGTGTAGATATTTCCATGTTTATACAGATAGCGGTGCAGATATTTCCATGTTTGTACAGAAAGCGGTGTTGATATTTCCATCTATACAGAGATGACCGTGTAGATATTTCCAAGTTTATACAGAAGGTGGTGCAGATATTTCCATGGATATGTAGTAGGCGGTGTAGATATTTCCATGTTTATACACATAGCGGTGTAGATATTTCCATGTATATACAGATGGCTGTGTAGATATTTCCATGTTTATACAGATGGCTTTGTAGATATTTCCATGTTTATACAGATGACTTTGTAGGTATTTCCATGTTTATACAGATGGCGGTGTAGGTATTTCGGTGTTTATACAGAAGGCGGTGCAGATATTTCCATGGATATGTAGAAGGCGGTGTAGATATTTCCATGTTTATACAGATCGCGGTGTAGATATTTCCATGTTTATACAGACAGCACTGGAGATATTTCCATGTTTATACACATAGCGGTGTACATATTTCCATGTTTATAGAGACAGCAGTGTAGGTATTTCCATGTTTATACAGATTGCGGTGCAGATATTTCCATGTTTATACAGATGCCTATGCAGATATTTCCATATTTATACCGAGGGCTCTGTAGATATTTCCATGTTTATACAGATGGCAGTGTAGATTTTTCCATGTTCCTACACATGACTGTGTAGGTATTTCCATGTTTATACAGATGGCTTTGTAGATATTTCCATGTTTATAGAGATAGCGGAGTAGATATTTCCATGTTTATACAGATAGCGGTGTAAATATTTCCATGTTTATACAGATCGTGGAGTAGATATTTCCATGTTTATACAGATACCGGTGTAGAAATTTCCATGTTTATACAGACTGCAGTGTAGATATTTCCATGTTTATACAGATAACGGTGTAGTTATTTCCATGTCTGTACAGATGGCGGTGTTGAGGTTTCCATCTATACACAGATTGCCATGTAGATACTTCCATGTGTATACAGATGGCATTGTAGATATTTCCATGTTTATAGAGATGGCGGTGTAGATATTTCCATGTTTATACAGATGACTGTATACGTATTTCCATGTTTTCACAGATGGCGGTGTAGATATTTCCATGTTTATACAGATAACTTTGTAAGTATTTCCATGTTTATACAGATGGCGGTGTGGATATTTCGATGTTTATAGAGATAGCGGTGGAGATATTTCCATGTTTATACAGATAGCGGTGTAGAAATTTCCATGTTTATACTGATCACGGTGTAGATATTTCCATGTTTATAGAGATGGCGGTGTAGATATTTCCATGTTTATAGAGATAGCGGTGTAGATATTTCCATGTTTATACAGATAGCGGTGTAAATATTTCCATGTTTATACAGATCGTGGTGTAGATATTTCTATGTTTATACAGATACCGGTGTAGGTATTTCCATGTATATACAGATGGCTGTGTAGATATTTCCATGTTTATACAGATGGCTGTGTAGATATTTCCATGTTTATACAGATGACTTTGTACGTATTTCCATGTTTATACAGATGGCTGTGTAGGTATTTCCATGTTTATACAGACAGCAGTGGAGATATTTCCATGTTTATACTCATAGCGTTATACATATTTCCATGTTAATAGAAACAGCTGTGTAGGTATTTCCATGTTTATACAGATAGCGGTGCAGATATTTCCATGTTTATACAGATGCCTATGCAGATATTTCCATATTTATACAGTGGGCTCTGTAGATATTTCCATGTTTATACAGATGGCAGTGTAGATTTTTCCATGTTCCTACACCTGACTGTGTAGGTATTTCCGTGTTTATACAGATGGCTTTGTAGTTATTTCCATGTTTATAGAGATAGCGGTGTAGATATTTCCATGTTTATATAGATAGCGGTGTAAATATTTCCATGTTTCTACAGATCGTGGTGTAGATATTTCCATGTTTATACAGATACCGGTGTAGAAATTTCCATGTTTATACAGACCACAGTGTAGATATCTCCATGTTTATACAGATAGCGGTGTAGATATTTCCATGTTTGTACAGATGTCGGTGTTGGTGTTTCCATCTATACACAGATTGCCGTGTAGGTATTTCCATGTGTATACAGATGGCATTGTAGATATTTCCATGTTTATAGAGATAGCAGTGTAGATATTTCCATGTTTATACAGATAGCGGTTTAGCTATTTCCATGTTTATACAGACCGCGGTGTAGATATTTCCATGTTTATAGAGATAGCAGTGCAGATGTTTCCATGTTTGTACAGATGGCGGTGTTGATATTTCCATCTATACACAGATGACCGTGTAGATATTTCCATCTTTATACAGAAGGCGGCACAGATATTTCCATGGATATGTAGAAGGCGGTGTAGATATTTCCATGTTTATACAGATAGCGGTGTAGATATTTCCATGTATATACAGATGGCTGTGTAGATATTTCCATGTTTATACA
This sequence comes from Pan troglodytes, assembly GCF_028858775.2. Classification (NCBI taxonomy): domain Eukaryota; kingdom Metazoa; phylum Chordata; class Mammalia; order Primates; family Hominidae; genus Pan; species Pan troglodytes. Next base: position 64,543,069 of record NC_072418.2, read on the forward strand.
GATGGCTGTGTAGATATTTCCATGTTTATACAGATGACTTTGTAGGTATTTCCATGTTTATACAGATGGCGGTGTAGGTATTTCCATGTTTATAGAGATAGCTGTGTAGATATTTCGAGGTTTATACAGATAGCGGTGTAGATATTTCCATGTTTATACAGATCACGGTGTAGATATTTCCATGCTTATACAGACAGCAGTGGAGATATTTCCATGTTTATACTCATAGCGTTGTACATATTTCCATGTTTACAGAGACAGCGGTGTACGTATTTCCATGTTTATACAGATGCCTATGCAGATATTTCCATATTTATATAGAGGGCTCTGTAGATATTTCCATGTTTATACAGATGGCAGTGTAGATTTTTCCATGTTCCTACACATGACTGTGTAGGTATTTCCATGTTTATACAGATGGCTTTGTAGATATTTCCATGTTTATAGAGATAGCCTTGTAGATATTTCCATGTTTATACAGATACCGGTGTAGAAATTTCCATGTTTATACAGACCGCAGTGTAGTTATTTCCATGTTTATAGAGATAGCCGAGCAGATATTTCCATGTTTGTACAGATGGCGGTGTTGTTATTTCCATCTATACACAGATGACCGTGTAGATATTTCCAAGTTTATACAGAAGGCGGCGCAGATATTTCCATGGATATGTAGAAGGCGGTGTAGATATTTCCATGTTTATACAGATACCGGTGTAGATATTTCCATGTTTATACATATGGCTGTGTAGATATTTCCATGTTTATACAGATGACTGTGTAGATATTTCCATGTTTATACAGATGACTTTGTAGGTATTTCCATGTTTATACAGATGGCGGTGTAGGTATTTCCATATTTATAGAGATAGCTGTGTAGATATTTCCATGTTTATACAGATGGTGGTGTAGATATTTCCATGTTTATACAGATGACTGTATAGGTATTTCCATGTTTTTACAGATGGCATTGTAGATATTTCCATGTTTATAGAGATAGCAGTGTAGATATTTCCACGTTTATACAGATGGCGGTGTAGATATTTCCATGTTTATAGAGATAGCGGTGTAGATATTTCCATATTTATACAGATAACGGTGAAGATATTTCCATGTTTCTACAGATAACAGTGTAAATATTTCCATGTTTATACAGATCACGGTGTAGATATTTCCAGGTTTACAGAGATAGCATTGTAGATATTTCCATGTTTATACAGATAGCGGTTTAGCTATTTCCATGTTTATACAGACCGCGGTGTAGATATTTCCATGTTTATACAGATAGCGGTGCAGATATTTCCATGTTTGTACAGATGGTGGTGTTGATATTTCCATCTTTACACAGATGACCGTGTACCTATTTCCATGTTTATACAGAAGGCGGCGCAGACATTTCCATGGATATGTAGAAGGCGGTGTAGATATTTCCATGTTTATACAGATAGCGGTGTAGATATTTCCATGTATATACAGATGGCTGTGTAGATATTTCCATGTTTATACAGATGGCTTTGTAGATACTTCAATGTTTATAGAGATAGCGGTGTATATATTTCCAGGTTTATACAGATAGCGGTGTATATATTTCTATGTTTATACAGACCGCAGTGTAGATATTTCCATGTTTATACAGATGGCGGTGTAGATATTTCCATGTTTGTACAGATGGCGGTGTTGATGTATCCATCTATACACAGATTGCCGTGTAGGTATCTCCATGTGTATACAGATGACATTGTAGATATTTCCATGTTTGTACAGATGGTGGTGTAGATATTTCCATGTTTATACAGATGACTGTATAGGTATTTCCATGTTTTTACAGATGGCATTTTAGATATTTCCATGTTTATAGAGATAGCAGTGTAGATATTTCCATGTTTATACAGATAGCGGTTTAGCTATTTCCATGTTTATACAGACCGCGGTGTAGATATTTCCATGTTTATACAGATAGTGGTGCAGTTTTTTCCATGTTTGTACAGATGGCGGTGTTGATATTTCCATCTATACACAGATGACCGTGTAGTTATTTCCATGTTTATACAGAAGGCGGCGCAGATATTTCCATGGATATGTAGAAGGCGGTGTAGATATTTCCATGTTTATACAGACCGCGGTGTAGATATTTCCATGTTTGTACAGATGGCGGTGTTGATGTTTCCATCTATACACAGATTGCCGTGTAGGTATTTCCATGTGTATACAGATGACATTGTAGATATTTCCATGTTTATACAGATGGTGGTGTAGATATTTCCATGTTTGTACAGATGACTGTATAGGTATTTCCATATTTTTACAGATGGCATTGTAGATATTTCCATGTTTATAGAGATAGCAGTGTGGATATTTCCATGTTTATACAAATAGCGGTTTAGCTATTTCCATGTTTATACAGACCGCGGTGTAGACATTTCCATGTTTATACAGATAGCTGTGTAGAGATTTCCATGTTTGTACAGATGGTGGTGTTGATATTTCCATCTATACACAGATGACCGTGTAGAGATTTCCGTGTTTATACAGAAGGCGGCGCAGATATTTCCATGGATATGTAGAAGGCGGTGTAGATATTTCCATGTTTATACAGATAGCGGTGTAGATATTGCCATGTTTATACAGATCACGGTGTAGATATTTCCATGCTTATACAGACAGCAGTGGAGATATTTCCATGTTTATACTCATAGCGTTGTACATATTTCCATGTTTATAGAGACAGCGGTGTAGGTATTTCCATGATTATACAGATAGCGGTGCAGATATTTCCATGTTTATACAGATGCCAATGCTGATATTTCCATATTTATACAGAGGGCTCTGTAGATATTTCCATGTTTATACAGATGGCAGTGTAGATTTTTCCATGTTCCTACACATGACTGTGTAGGTATTTCCATGTTTATACAGATTGCTTTGTAGATACATCCATGTTTATAGAGATAGCGGTGTAGATATTTCCATGTTTATACAGATAGCGGTGTAAATATTTCCATGTTTATACAGATGGTGGTGTAGATATTTCCATGTTTATACAGATACCGGTGTAGAAATTTCCATGTTTATACAGACCACAGTGTAGATATCTCCATGTTTATACAGATAGTGATGTAGATATTTCCATGTTTGTACAGATGGCGGTGTTGGTGTTTCCATCTATACACAGATTGCCGTGTAGGTATTTCCATGTGTATACAGATGGCATTGTAGATATTTCCATGTTTATACAGATGGTGGTGTAGATATTTCCAAGTTTATACAGATGACTGTATAGGTATTTCCATGTTTTTACACATGGCATTGTAGATATTTCCATGTTTATGGAGATAGCACTGTAGATATTAGCATGTTTATAAAGATGGCGGTGTAGATATTTCCATGTTCATAGAGATAGCGGTGTAGATATTTCCATATTTATACAGATAACGGTGTAGATATTTCCATGTATATACAGATAACAGTGTAAATATTTCCATGTTTATACAGATCACGATGTAGATATTTCCAGGTTTACAGAGATAGCAGTGTAGATATTTCCATGTTTATACAGATAGCGGTTTAGCTATTTCCATGTTTATACAGACCGCGGTGTAGATATTTCCATGTTTATACAGATAGCGGTGCAGATATTTCCATGTTTGTAAAGATGGCGGTGTTGATATTTCCATCTTTACACAGATGACCGTGTAGATATTTCCATGTTTATACAGAGGGCGGCGCAGACATTTCCATGTATATACAGATGGCTGTGTAGATATTTCCATGTTTGTACAGATGGCGGTGTTGGTGTTTCCATCTATACACAGATTGCCGTGTAGGTATTTCCATGTGTATACAGATGGCATTGTAGATATTTCCATGTTTATAGGGATAGCAGTGTTGATATTTCCATGTTTATACAGATGGAGGTGAAGATATTTCCATGTTTATAGAGATAGCGGTGTAGTTATTTCCATATTTATACAGATAACGGTGTAGATATTCCATGTTTATACAGATAGCAGTGTAAATATTTCCATGTTTATACAGATCACGGTGTAGATATTTCCAGGTTTATAGAGATAGCAGTGTAGATATTTCCAGGTTTATACAGATAGCGGTTTAGCTATTTCCATGTTTATACAGACCGCGGTGTAGGTATTTCCATGTTTGTACAGATGGCGGTGTAGATATTTTGATGTTTATAGAGATAGCAGGGGAGACATTTCCACGTTTATACAAATAGCGGTGTAGTTATTTCCATGTTTATATAGATAGCGGTGTAGATATTTCCATGTATATACACATGGCTGTGTAGATATTTCCATGTTTATACAGATGGCGGTGTAGATATTTCCATGTTTATACAGATAACTTTGTAGGTATTTCCATGTTTATACAGATGGCGGTGTAGATATTTCGATGTTTATAGAGATAGCAGTGGAGATATTTCCATGTTTATACAGATAGCGGTGTAGATATTTCCATGTTTATACAGATCACGGTGTAGATATTTCCATGCTTATACAGACAGCAGTGGAGATATTTCCATGTTTATACTCATAGCGTTGTACATATTTCCATGTTTATAGAGACAGCGGTGTAGGTATTTCCATGTTTATACAGATAGCGGTGCAGATATTTCCATGTTTATACAGATGCCTACACAGATATTTCCATATTTATACAGAGGGCTCTGTAGATATTTCCATGTTTATACAGATGGCAGTGTAGATTTTTCCATGTTCCTACACATGACTGTGTAGGTATTTCCATGTTTATACAGATGGCTTTGTAGATATTTCCATGTTTATAGAGATAGCGTTGTAGATATTTCCATGTATATACAGATGGCTGTGTAGATATTTCCATGTTTATACAGATGGCGGTGTAGGTATTTCCATGTTTATAGAGATAGCTGTGTAGATATTTCCATGTTTATACAGATAGCGGTGTAAATATTTCCATGTTTATACAGATCGTGGTGTAGATATTTCCATGTTTATACAGATACCGGTGTAGAAATTTCCATGTTTATACAGACCGCAGTGTAGATATTTCCATGTTTATACACATAGCGGTGTAGATATTTCCATGTTTGTACAGATGGCGCTGTTGATGTTTCCATCTATACACAGATTGCCGTGTAGGTATTTCCATGTGTATACAGATGAACTTGTAGATATTTCCATGTTTATACAGATGGTGGTGTAGATATTTCCATGTGTATACAGAGGACTGTGTAGGTATTTCCATGTTTTTACAGATGGCATTGTAGATATTTCCATGTTTATAGAGATAGCAGTGTAGATATTTCCATGTTTATACAGATAGCGGTTTAGCTATTTCCATGTTTATACAGACCGCGGTGTAGATATTTCCATGTTTATACAGATAGCGGTGCAGATATTTCCATGTTTGTACAGATGGCGGTGTTGATATTTCCATCTATACACAGATGACCGTGTAGATATTTCCATGTTTATACAGATAGCGGTGTAAATATTTCCATGTTTATACAGATCGTGGTGTAGATATTTCCATGTTTATACAGATACCAGTGTAGAAATTCCCATGTTTATACAGACCACAGTGTAGATATCTCCATGTTTATACAGATAGCGGTTTAGCTATTTCCATGTTTATACAGACCGCGGTGTAGATATTTCCATGTTTATACAGATAGCGGTGCAGATATTTCCATGTTTGTAAAGATGGTGGTGTTGATATTTCCATCTTTACACAGATGACCGTGTAGATATTTCCATGTTTATACAGAAGGCGGCGCAGACATTTCCATGGATATGTAGAAGGCGGTGTAGATATTTCCATGTTTATACATATAGCGGTGTAGATATTTCCATGTATATACAGATGGCTGTGTAGATATTTCCATGTTTATACAGATGGCTGTGTAGATATTTCCGTGTTTATACAGATGACTTTGTAGTTATTTCTATGTTTATACAGACGGCGGTGTAGGTATTTCCATGTTTATAGTGATAGCTGTGTAGATATTTCCATGTTTATACAGATAGCGGTGTAGATATTTCCATGTTTATAGAGATCACGGTGTAGATATTTCCATGTTTATAGAGACAGCAGTGGAGATATTTCCATGTGTATACACATAGCGGTGTACATATTTCCATGTTTATAGAGACAGCGGTGTAGGTATTTCCATGTTTATACAGATAGCGGTGCAGATATTTACATGTTTATACAGATGCCAATGCTGATATTTCCATATTTATACACAGGGCTCTGTAGATATTTCCATGTTTATACAGATGGCAGTGTAGATTTTTCCATGTTCCTACACATGACTGTGTAGGTATTTCCATGTTTATACACATTGCTTTGTAGATATATCCATGTTTATAGAGATAGCGGTGAAGATATTTCCATGTTTATACAGATAGCGGTGTAAATATTTCCATGTTTATACAGATCGTGGTGTAGATATTTCCATGTTTATACAGATACCGGTGTAGAAATTTCCATGTTTATACAGACCACAGTGTAGATATCTCCATGTTTATACAGATAGGATGTAGATATTCCCATGTTTATACAGATGGCGGTGTTGGTGTTTCCATCTATACACAGATGGCCGTGTAGGTATTTCCATGTGTATACAGATGGCATTGTAGATATTTCCATGTTTATACAGATGGTGCTGTAGATATTTCCATGTTTATACAGATGAATGTATAGGTATTTCCATGTTTTTACAGATGGCATTGTAGATATTTCCATGTTTATAGAGATAGCACTGTAGATATTTCCATGTTTATACAGATGGCGGTGTAGATATTTCCATGTTTATAGAGATAGCGGTGTAGATATTTCCATATTTATACAGATTACGGTGTAGATATTTCCATGTATATACAGATAACAGTGTAAATATTTCCATGTTTATACAGATCACGGTGTAGATATTTCCAGATTTACAGAGATAGCAGTGTAGATATTTCCATGTTTATACAGATAGCGGTTTAGCTTTTTCCATGTTTATACAGACCGCGGTGTAGATATTTCCATGTTTATACATGTAGCGGTGCAGATATTTCCATGTTTGTAAAGATGGCGGTGTTGATATTTCCATCTTTACACAGATGACCGTGTAGATATTTCCATGTTTATACAGAAGGCGGCGCAGACATTTCCATGGATATGTAGAAGGCGGTGTAGATATTTCCATGTTTATACAGATAGCGCTGTAGATATTTCCATGTATATACAGATGGCTGTGTAGATATTTCCATGTTTATACAGATGGATGTGTAGATATTTCCATGTTTATACAGATGACTTTGTAGGTATTTCCATGTTTATACAGATGGCGGTGTAGGTATTTCCATGTTTATAGAGATCACGGTGTAGGTATTTCCATGTTTATACAGACAGCAGTGGAGATATTTCCATGTGTATTCACATAGCGGTGTACATATTTCCATGTTTATAGAGACAGCAGTGTAGGTATTTCCATGTTTATACAGATAGCGGTGCAGATATTTCCATGTTTATGCAGATGCCTATGCAGATATTTCCATATTTATACAGAGGGCTCTGTAGATATTTCCATGTTTATACAGATGGCAGTGTAGATTTTTCCATGTTCCTACACATGACTGTGTAGGTATTTCCATGTTTATACAGATGGCTTTGTAAATATTTCCATGTTAATAGGGATAGCTGTGTAGATATTTCCATGTTTATACAGATCGTGGTGTAGATATTTTCATGTTTATACAGATACCGGTGTAGAAATTTCCATGTTTATGCAGACCGCAGTGTAGATATTTCCATGTTTATACAGATAGCGGTGTAGATATTTCCATGTTTGTACAGATGGCGGTGTTGCTGTTTCCATCTATACACAGATTGCCGTGTTGGTATTTCCATGTGTATACAGATGGCATTGTAGATATTTCCATGTTTATATAGATGGTGGTGTAGATATTTCCATGTTTATAGAGATAGCGGTTTAGATATTTCCATATATATACAGATAACGGTGTAGATATTTCCATTTTTATACAGATGGCTGTGTAGGTATTTCCATGTTTATACAGATGACTTTGTAGGTATTTCCATGTTTATACAGATGGCGGTGTAGGTATTTCCATGTTTATACATATCGCGGTGTAGATATTTCCATGTTTATACAGATAGCGGTGTAGATATTTCCATGTTTATACAGATCGCGGTGTAGATATTTCCATGTTTATACAGACAGCAGTGGAGATATTTCCATGTTTATACACATAGAGGTGTACATATTTCCATGTTTATAGAGACAACGGTGTAGTTATTTCCATGTTTATACAGAGAGCGGTGCAGATATTTCCATGTTTATACAGATGCCTATGCAGATATTTCCATATTTATACAGAAGGCTCTGTAGATATTTCCATGTTTATACAGATGGCAGTGTAGATTTTTCCATGTTCCTACACATGACTGTGTAGGTATTTCCATGTTTATACAGATGGCTTTGTAGATATTTCCATGTTTATAGAGATAGCGGTGTAGATATTTCCATGTTTATACAGATAGCGGTGTAAATATTTCCATGTTTATACAGATCGTGGTGTAGATATTTCCATGTTTATACAGATAACGGTGTAGAAATTTCCATGTTTATACAGACCGCAGTGTAGGTAATTCCATGTTTATAAAGATAGCGGTGTAGTTATTTCCATGTCTGTACAGATGGCGGTGTGGATATTTCCGTGTTTATACAGATGGCAGTGTAGATTTTTCCATGTTCCTACACATGACTGCGTAGTTATTTCCATGTTTATACAGATGGCTTTGTAGATATTTCCATGTTTATAAAGATAGCGGTGTAGATATTTCCATGTTTATACAGATAGCGGTGTAAATATTTCCATGTTTATACAGATCGTGGTGTAGATATTTCCATGTTTATACAGATACCGGTGAAGAAATTTCCATGTTTATACAGACCGCAGTGTAGATATTTCCATGTTTATACAGATAGCGGTGTAGATATTTCCATGTTTGTACAGATGGCGGTGTAGATATTTCGATGTTTATAGAGATAGCAGGGGAGACATTTCCACGTTTATACGAATAGCGGTGTAGTTATTTCCATGTTTATATAGATAGCGGTGTAGATATTTCCATGTATATACATATGGCTGTGTAGATATTTCCATGTTTATACAGATGGCGGTGTAGATATTTCCATGTTTATACAGATAACTTTGTAAGTATTTCCATGTTTATACAGATGGCGGTGTAGATATTTCGATGTTTATAGAGATAGCAGTGGAGATATTTCCATGTTTATACAGATAGCGGTGTAGATATTTCCATGTTTATACTGATCACGGTGTAGATATTTCCATGTATATAGAGATGGCGGTGTAGATATTTCCATGTTTATACAGATAGCGGTGTAAATATTTCCATGTTTATACAGATCGTGGTGTAGATATTTCCATGTTTATACCGATAGCGGTGTAGAAATTTCCATGTTTATGCAGACCGCAGTGTAGATATTTCCATGCTTATACAGATAGCGGTGTAGTTATTTCCATGTTTGTACAGATGGCGGTGTTGCTGTTTCCATCTATACACAGATTGCCGTGTTGGTATTTCCATGTGTATACAGATGGCATTGTAGATTTTTCCATGTTTATACAGATGGTGGTGTAGATATTTCCATGTTTATAGAGATAGCAGTTTAGATATTTCCATATATATACAGATAACGGTGTAGATATTTCCATGTTTATACAGATGGCTGTGTAGGTATTTCCATGTTTATACAGATGACTTTGTAGGTATTTCCATGTTTATACAGATGGCGGTGTAGGTATTTCCATGTTTATACAGATCGCGGTGTAGATATTTCCATGTTTATACAGATAGCGGTGTAGATATTTCCATGTTTATACAGATCGCGGTGTAGATATTTCCATGTTTATACAGACAGCAGTGGAGATATTTCAATGTTTATACACATAGAGGTGTACATATTTCCATGTTTATAGAGACAACGGTGTAGGTTTTTCCACGTTTATACAGAGAGCGGTGCAGATATTTCCATGTTTATACAGATGCCTATGCAGATATTTCCATATTTATACAGAAGGCTCTGTAGATATTTCCATGTTTATACAGATGGCAGTGTAGATTTTTCCATGTTCCTACACATGACTGTGTAGGTATTTCCATGTTTATACAGATGGCTTTGTAGATATTTCCATGTTTATAGAGATAGCGTTGTAGATATTTCCATGTTTATACAGATAGCGGTGTAAATATTTCCATGTTTATACAGATCGTGGTGTAGATATTTCCATGTTTATACAGATACCGGTGAAGAAATTTCCATGTTTATACAGACCGCAGTGTAGATATTTCCATGTTTATACAGATAGCGGTGTAGATATTTCCATGTTTGTACAGATGGCGGTGTAGATATTTCGATGTTTATAGAGATAGCAGGGGAGACATTTCCACGTTTATACGAATAGCGGTGTAGTTATTTCCATGTTTATATAGATAGCGGTGTAGATATTTCCATGTATATACGTATGGCTGTGTAGATATTTCCATGTTTATACAGATGGCGGTGTAGATATTTCCATGTTTATACAGAGAACTTTGTAAGTATTTCCATGTTTATACAGATGGCGGTGTAGATATTTCGATGTTTATAGAGATAGCAGTGGAGATATTTCCATGTTTATACAGATAGCGGTGTAGATATTTCCATGTTTATACTGATCACGGTGTAGATATTTCCATGTATATAGAGATGGCGGTGTAGATATTTCCATGTTTATACAGATAGCGGTGTAAATATTTCCATGTTTATACAGATCGTGGTGTAGATATTTCCATGTTTATACAGATACCGGTGTAGAAATTTCCATGTTTATGCAGACCGCAGTGTAGATATTTCCATGCTTATACAGATAGCAGTGTAGATATTTCCATGTTTGTACAGATGGCGGTGTTGCTGTTTCCATCTATACACAGATTGCCGTGTTGGTATTTCCATGTGTATACAGATGGCATTGTAGATTTTTCCATGTTTATACAGATGGTGGTGTAGATATTTCCATGTTTATAGAGATAGCAGTTTAGATATTTCCATATATATACAGATAACGGTGTAGATATTTCCATGTTTATACAGATGGCTGTGTAGGTATTTCCATGTTTATACAGATGACTTTGTAGGTATTTCCATGTTTATACAGATGGCGGTGTAGGTATTTCCATGTTTATACAGATCGCGGTGTAGATATTTCCATGTTTATACAGATAGCGGTGTAGATATTTCCATGTCTATACAGATCGCGGTGTAGATATTTCCATGTTTATACAGACAGCAGTGGAGATATTTCCATGTTTATACACATAGAGGTGTACATATTTCCATGTTTATAGAGACAACGGTGTAGGTTTTTCCACGTTTATACAGAGAGCGGTGCAGATATTTCCATGTTTATACAGATGCCTATGCAGATATTTCCATATTTATACAGAAGGCTCTGTAGATATTTCCATGTTTATACAGATGGCAGTGTAGATTTTTCCATGTTCCTACACATGACTGTGTAGGTATTTCCATGTTTATACAGATGGCTTTGTAGATATTTCCATGTTTATAGATATAGCGGTGTAGATATTTCCATGTTTATACAGATAGCGGTGTAAATATTTCCATGTTTATACAGATCGGGGTGTAGATATTTCCATGTTTATACAGATACCGGTGTAGAAATTTCCATGTTTATACAGACCGCAGTATAGATATTTCCATGTTTATACAGATAGCGGTTTAGATATTTCCATGTTTGTACAGATGGCGGTGTAGATATTTCGATACTTATAAAGATAGCAGTGGAGACATTTCCATGTTTATACAAATAGCAGTGTAGTTATTTCCATGTTTATATAGATAGCGGTGTAGATATTTCCATGTATATACACACGGCTGTGTAGATATTTCCATGTTTATACAGATGGCGGTGTAGATCTTTCCATGTTTATACAGATAACTTTGTAAGTACTTCCATGTTTATACAGATGGCGGTGTAGATATTTCGATGTTTATAGAAATAGCGGTGGAGATATTTCCATGTTTATACAGATGGCGGTGTAGATATTTCCATGTTTATACTGATCACGGTGTAGATATTTCCATGTTTATAGAGATGGCGGTGTAGATATTTCCATGTTTATAGAGATAGCGGTGTAGATATTTCCATGTTTATACAGATAGCGTTGTAAATATTTCCATGTTTATACAGATCGTGATGTAGATATTTCCATGTTTATACAGGAACCGGTGTAGAAATTTCCATGTTTATACAGACCGCAGTGTAGATATTTCCATGTTTATACAGATAGCGGTGTAGATATTTCCATGTCTGTACAGATGGCGGTGTTGCTGTTTCCATCTATACACAGATTGCCGTGTTGGTATTTCCATGTGTATACAGATGGCATTGTAGATATTTCCATGTTTATACAGATGGTGGTGTAGATATTTCCATGTTTATTCAGATGACTGTATAGGTATTTCCATGTTTTTACAGATGGCATTGTAGATATTTCCATGTTTACAGAGATAGCAGTGTAGATATTTCCATGTTTATACAGATGGCGGTGTAGATATTTCCGTGTTTATAGAGATAGCGGTGTAGATATTTCCATATTTATACAGATAACGGTGTAGATATTTCCATGTTTATACAGATAGCAGTGTAAATATTTCCATGTTTATACAGATCACGGTGTAGATATTTCCAGGTTTATAGAGATAGCAGTGTAGATATTTCCATGTTTACACAGATAGCGGTTTAGCTATTTCCATGTTTATACAGACCGCGTTGTAGATATTTCCATGTTTATACAGATAGCGGTGCAGATATTTCCATGTTTGTACAGATGGCGGTGTTGATATTTCCATCTATACACAGATGACCGTGTAGATATTTCCAAGTTTATACAGAAGGCAGCGCAGATATTTCCATGGATATGTAGAAGGCGGTGTAGATATTTCCATGTTTATACAGATAGCGGTGTAGTTATTTCCATGTATATACAGATGGCTGTGTAGATATTTCCATGTTTATACAGATGTCTTTGTAGATATTTCCATGTTTATACAGATGACTTTGTAGGTATTTCCATGTTTATAGAGATGGCGGTGTAGGTATTTCCATGTTTATAGAGATAGCTGTGTAGATATTTCCATGTTTATACAGATAGCGGTGTAGATATTTCCATGTTTATACAGATCGCGGTGTAGATATTTCCATGTTTATACAGATCGCGGTGTAGATATTTCCATGTTTATACAGACAGCAGTGGAGATATTTCCATGTTTATACACATAGCGGTGTACATATTTCCATGTTTATAGAGACAGCGCTGTAGGTATTTCCATGTTTCTACAGATGGCGGTGCAGATATTTCCATGTTTATACAGATGCCTATGCAGAAATTTCCATATTTATACCGAGGGCTCTGTAGCTATTTCCATGTTTATACAGATGGCAGTGTAGATTTTTCCATGTTGCTACACATGACTGTGTAGGTATTTCCAAGTTTATACAGACGGCTTTGTAGATATTTTCATGTTTATAGATATAGCGGTGTAGTTATTTCCATGTTTATACAGATAGCGGTGTAAATATTTCCATGTTTATACAGATCGCTGTGTAGATATTTCCATGTTTATACAGATACCGGTGTAGAAATTTCCATGTTTATACAGACCGCAGTATAGATATTTCCATGTTTATACAGATAGCGGTTTAGATATTTCCATGTTTGTACAGATGGCGGTGTAGATATTTCGATACTTATAGAGATAGCAGTGGAGACATTTCCATGTTTATACAAATAGCAGTGTAGATATTTCCATGTTTATATAGATAGCGGTGTAGATATTTCCATGTATATACACATGGCTGTGTAGATATTCCCATGTTTATACAGATGGCGGTGTAGATATTTCCATGTTTCTACAGATAACTTTGTAATACTTCCATGTTTATACAGATGGCGGTGTAGATATTTCGATGTTTATAGAGATAGCGGTGGAGATATTTCCATGTTTATACAGATGGCGGTGTAGATATTTCCATGTTTATACTGATCACGGTGTAGATATTTCCATGTTTATAGAGATGGCGGTGTAGATATTTCCATGTTTATAGAGATAGCGGTGTAGATATTTCCATGTTTATACAGATAGCGTTGTAAATATTTCCATGTTTATACAGATCGTGATGTAGATATTTCCATGTTTATACAGATACCGGTGTAGAAATTTCCATGTTTATACAGACCGCAGTGTAGATATTTCCATGTTTATACAGATAGCGGTGTAGATATTTCCATGTCTGTACAGATGGCGGTGTTGCTGTTTCCATCTATACACAGATTGCCGTGTTGGTATTTCCATGTGTATACAGATGGCATTGTAGATATTTCCATGTTTATACAGATGGTGGTGTAGATATTTCCATGTTTATACAGATGACTGTATAGGTATTTCCATGTTTTTACAGATGGCATTGTTGTTATTTCCATGTTTATAGAGATAGCAGTGTAGATATTTCCATGTTTATACAGATGGCGGTGTACATATTTCCATGTTTATAGAGATAGCGGTGTGGATATTTCCATATTTATACAGATAACGGTGCAGATATTTCCATGTTTATACAGATAGCGTTGTAAATATTTCCATGTTTATACAGATCGTGATGTAGATATTTCCATGTTTATACAGGTACCGGTGTAGAAATTTCCATGTTTATACAAACCGCAGTGTAGATATTTCCATGTTTATACAGATAGCGGTGTAGATATTTCCATGTCTGTACAGATGGCGGTGTTGCTGTTTCCATCTATACACAGATTGCCGTGTTGGTATTTCCATGTGTATACAGATGGCATTGTAGATATTTCCATGTTTATACAGATGGTGGTGTAGATATTTCCATGTTTATACAGATGACTGTGTAGGTATTTCCATGTTTTTACAGATGGCATTGTAGATATTTCCATGTTTACAGAGATAGCAGTGTAGATATTTCCATGTTTATACAGATGGCAGTGTAGATATTTCCGTGTTTATAGAGATAGCGGTGTAGATATTTCCATATTTATACAGATAACGGTGTAGATATTTCCATGTTTATACAGATAGCAGTGTAAATATTTCCATGTTTATACAGATCACGGTGTAGATATTTCCAGGTTTATAGAGATAGCAGTGTAGATATTTCCATGTTTACACAGATAGCGGTTTAGCTATTTCCATATTTATACAGACCGCGTTGTAGATATTTCCATGTTTATACAGATAGCGGTGCAGATATTTCCATGTTTGTACAGATGGCGGTGTTGATATTTCCATCTATACACAGATGACCGTGTAGATATTTCCAAGTTTATACAGAAGGCAGCGCAGATATTTCCATGGATATGTAGAAGGCGGTGTAGATATTTCCATGTTTATACAGATAGCGGTGTAGTTATTTCCATGTATATACAGATGGCTGTGTAGATATTTCCATGTTTATACAGATGTCTTTGTAGATATTTCCATGTTTATACAGATGACTTTGTAGGTATTTCCATGTTTATACAGATGGCGGTGTAGGTATTTCCATGTTTATAGAGATAGCTGTGTAGATATTTCCATGTTTATACAGATAGCGGTGTAGATATTTCCATGTTTATACAGATCG
Organism: Pan troglodytes; assembly: GCF_028858775.2. Lineage (NCBI taxonomy): Eukaryota > Metazoa > Chordata > Mammalia > Primates > Hominidae > Pan > Pan troglodytes. The sequence goes on from NC_072418.2 coordinate 64,558,815, forward strand.
CGGTGTAGATATTTCCATGTTTATACAGATCGCGGTGTAGATATTTCCATGTTAATACAGACAGCAGTGGAGATATTTCCATGTTTATACACATAGCGGTGTACATATTTCCATGTTTATAGAGACAGCGCTGTAGGTATTTCCATGTTTCTACAGATGGCGGTGCAGATATTTCCATGTTTATACAGATGCCTATGCAGAAATTTCCATATTTATACCGAGGGCTCTGTAGCTATTTCCATGTTTATACAGATGGCAGTGTAGATTTTTCCATGTTCCTACACATGACTGTGTAGGTATTTCCAAGTTTATACAGACGGCTTTGTAGATATTTTCATGTTTATAGATATAGCGGTGTAGTTATTTCCATGTTTATACAGATAGCGGTGTAAATATTTCCATGTTTATACAGATCGCTGTGTAGATATTTCCATGTTTATACAGATACCGGTGTAGAAATTTCCATGTTTATACAGACCGCAGTATAGATATTTCCATGTTTATACAGATAGCGGTTTAGATATTTCCATGTTTTTACAGATGGCGGTGTAGATATTTCGATACTTATAGAGATAGCAGTGGAGACATTTCCATGTTTATACAAATAGCAGTGTAGATATTTCCATGTTTATATAGATAGCGGTGTAGATATTTCCATGTATATACACATGGCTGTGTAGATATTTCCATGTTTATACAGATGGCGGTGTAGATATTTCCATGTTTATACAGATAACTTTGTAATACTTCCATGTTTATACAGATGGCGGTGTAGATATTTCGATGTTTATAGAGATAGCGGTGGAGATATTTCCATGTTTATACAGATGGCGGTGTAGATATTTCCATGTTTATACTGATCACGGTGTAGATATTTCCATGTTTATAGAGATGGCGGTGTAGATATTTCCATGTTTATAGAGATAGCGGTGTAGATATTTCCATGTTTATACAGATAGCGTTGTAAATATTTCCATGTTTATACAGATCGTGATGTAGATATTTCCATGTTTATACAGATACCGGTGTAGAAATTTCCATGTTTATACAGACCGCAGTGTAGATATTTCCATGTTTATACAGATAGCGGTGTAGATATTTCCATGTCTGTACAGATGGCGGTGTTGCTGTTTCCATCTATACACAGATTGCCGTGTTGGTATTTCCATGTGTATACAGATGGCATTGTAGATATTTCCATGTTTATACAGATGGTGGTGTAGATATTTCCGTGTTTATACAGATGACTGTATAGGTATTTCCATGTTTTTACAGATGGCATTGTAGATATTTCCATGTTTATAGAGATAGAAGTGTAGATATTTCCATGTTTATACAGATGGCGGTGTACATATTTCCATGTTTATAGAGATAGCGGTGTGGATATTTCCATATTTATACAGATAATGGTGTAGATATTTCCATGTTTATACAGATAGCAGTGTAAATATTTCCATGTTTACACAGATCACGGTGTAGATATTTCCAGGTTTATAGAGATAGCAGTGTAGATATTTCCATGTTCATACAGATAGCGGTTTAGCTATTTCCATGTTTATACAGACCGCGGTGTAGATATTTCCATGTTTATACAGATAGCGGTGCAGATATTTCCATGTTTGTACAGAAGGCGGTGTTGATATTTCCATCTATACACAGATGACCGTGTAGATATTTCCAAGTTTATACAGAAGGTGGCGCAGATATTTCCATGGATATGTAGTAGGCGGTGTAGATATTTCCATGTTTATACAGATAGCGGTGTAGATATTTCCATTTATATACAGATGGATGTGTAGATATTTCCATGTTTATACAGATGGCTTTGTAGATATTTCCATGTTTATACAGATGACTTTGTAGGTATTTCCATGTTTATACAGATGGCGGTGTAGGTATTTCCATGTTTATAGAGATAGCTGTGTAGATATTTCCATGTTTATACAGATAGCGGTGTAGATATTTCCATGTTTATACAGATCGCGGTGTAGATATTTCCATGTTTATACAGACAGCAGTGGAGATATTTCCATGTTTATACACATAGCGGTGTACATATTTCCATGTTTATAGAGACAGCGGTGTAGGTATTTCCATGCTTATACAGATAGCGGTGCAGATATTTCCACGTTTATACAGATGCCTATGCAGTTATTTCCATATTTATACAGAGGGCTCTGTAGATATTTCCATGTTTATACAGATGGCAGTGTAGATTTTTCCACGTTCCTACACATGACTGTGTAGGTATTTCCATGTTTATACAGATGGCTTTGTAGATATTTCCATGTTTATAGAGATAGCGGTGTAGATATTTCCATGTTTATACAGATAGCGGTGTAAATATTTCCATGTTTATACAGATCGTGGAGTAGTTATTTCCATGTTTATACAGATACCGGTGTAGAAATTTCCATGTTTATACAGACCGCAGTGTAGATATTTCCATGTTTATACAGATAGCGGTGTAGATATTTCCATGTCTGTACAGATGGCGGTGTTTAGGTTTCCTTCTATAAACAGATTGCCGTGTAGGTATTTCCATGTGTATACAGATGGCATTGTAGATATTTCCATGTTTATACAGATGGCGCTGTAGATATTTCCATGTTTATACAGACGACTGTATACGTATTTCCATGTTTTTACAGATAGCGGTGTAGATATTTCCATGTTTATACAGATAACTTTGTAAGTATTTCCATGTTTTTACAGATGGCGGTGTGGATATTTCGATGTTTATAGAGATAGCGGTGGAGATACTTCCATGTGTATACAGTTAGCCATGTAGATATTTTCATGTTTATACTGATGACGGTGTAGATATTTCCATGTCTATAGAGATGGCGGTGTAGATATTTCCATGTTTATATAGATAGCGGTGTAGATATTTCCATGTTTATACAGATAGCGGTGTAAATATTTCCATGTTTATACAGATCGTGGTGTAGATATTTCTATGGTTATACAGATACCGGTGTAGATATTTCCATGTATATACAGATGGCTGTGTAGATATTTCCATGTTTATACAGATGGCTGTGTAGATATTTCCATGTTTATACAGATGACTTTGTAGGTATTTCCATGTTTATACAGACGGTGGTGTAGGTATTTCCATGTTTATACAGACAGCAGTGGAGATATTTCCATGTTTATACTCATAGCATTGTACATATTTCCATGTTTATAGAGACAGCGGTGTAGGTATTTCCATGTTTATACAGATAGCGGTGCAGATATTTCCATGTTTATACAGATGCCTATGCAGATATTTCCATATTTATACAGAGGGCTCTGTAGATATTTCCATGTTTATACAGATGGCAGTGTAGATTTTTCCATGTTCCTACATATGACTGTGTAGGTATTTCCATGTTTATACAGATGGCTTTGTAGTTATTTCCATGTTTATAGAGATAGCGGTGTAGATATTTCCATGTTTATACAGATAGCGGTGTAAATATTTCCATGTTTATACAGATCCTGGTGTAGATATTTCCATGTTTATACAGATACCGTTGTAGAAATTTCCATGTTTATACAGACCGCAGTGTAGCTATTTCCATGTTTATACAGATAGCGGTGTAGATATTTCCATGTTTGTACAGATGGCGGTGTTGATGTTTCCATCTATACACAGATTGCCGTGTAGGTATTTCCATGTGTATACAGTTGACATTGTAGATATTTCCATGTTTATACAGATGGTGGTGTAGATATTTCCATGTTTATACAGATGACTGTATAGGTATTTCCATGTTTTTACAGATGGCATTGTAGATATTTCCATTTTTATAGAGATAGCAGTGTAGATATTTCCATGTTTATACAGATGGCGGTGTAGATATTTCCGTGTTTATAGAGATAGCGGTGTAGATATTTCCATATTTATACAGATAACGGTGTAGATATTTCCATGTTTACACAGATTGCAGTGTAAATATTTCCATATTTATACAGATTACGTTGTAGATATTTCCAGGATTATAGAGATAGCAGTGTAGATATTTCCATGTTTATACAGATAGCGGTTTAGCTATTTCCATGTTCATACAGACCGCGGTGTAGATATTTCCATGTTTATACAGATAGCGGTGCAGATATTTCCATGTTTGTACAGATGGCGGTATTGATATTTCCATCTATACACAGATGACCGTGTAGATATTTCCAAGCTATACAGAAGGCGGTGCAGATATTTCCTTGGATATGCAGAAGGCGGTGTAGATATTTCCATGTTTATACAGATAGTGATGTAGATATTTCCATGTATATACAGATGGCCGTGTAGATATTTCCATGTTTATAGAGATGGCTTTGTAGATATTTCCATGTTTATACAGATGACTTTGTAGGTATTTCCATGTTTATACAGATGGCGGTGTAGGTATTTCCATGTTTATAGAGATAGCTGTGTAGATATTTCCATGTTTATACAGATAGCGGTGTAGATATTTCCATGTTTATACAGATCGCGGTGTAGATATTTCCATGTTTATACAGACAGCAGTGGAGATATTTCCATGTTTATACACATAGTGGTGTACATATTTCCATGTTTATAGAGACAGCGCTGTAGGTATTTCCATGTTTATACAGTTAGCGGTGCAGATATTTCCATGTTTATACAGATGCCTATGCAGATATTTCCATATTTATACAGAGGGCTCTGTGGATATTTCCATGTTTATACAGAAGGCAGTGTAGATTTTTCCATGTTCCTACACATGACTGTGTAGGTATTTCCATGTTTATACAGATGGCTTTGTAGATATTTCCATGTTTATACAGATAGCGGTGTAGATATTTCCATGTTCATACAGATAGCGGTGTAAATATTTCCTTGTTTATACAGATCGTGGTGTAGATATTTCCATGTTTATACAGATACCGGTGTAGAAATTTCCATGTTTATACAGACCGCAGTGTAGATATTTCTATGTTTATACAGATAGCGGTGTAGATATTTCCATGTCTGTACAGATGGCGGTGTTGAGGTTTCCATCTATACACAGATTGCCGTGTAGGTATTTCCATGTGTATACAGATGGCATTGTAGATATTTCCATGTTTATACAGATGGCGGTGTAGATATTTCCATGTTTATACAGATGACTGTATACGTATTTACATGTTTTTACAGATGGCGGTGTAGATATTTCCATGTTTATACAGATAACTTTGTAAGTACTTCCATGTTTATACAGATGGCGGTGTAGATATTTTGATGTTTATAGAGATAGCGGTGGAGATATTTCCATGTTTATACAGATACCGGTGTAGATATTTCGATGTTTATACTGATCACGGTGTAGATATTTCCATGTTTATAGAGATGGCGGTGTAGATATTTCCATGTTTATAGAGATACTGGTGTAGATATTTCCATGTTTATACAAATAGCGGTGTAAATATTTCCATGTTTATACAGATCGTGGTGTAGATATTTCCATGTTTATACAGATACCGGTGTAGAAATTTCCATGTTTATACAGACCACAGTTTAGATATTTCCATGTTTATACAGATAGCGGTGTAGATATTTCCATGTTTGTACAGATGGCGGTGTTGATGTTTCCATCTATACACAGATTGCCGTGTAGGTATTTCCATGTGTATACAGATGGCATTGTAGATATTTCCATGTTTATACAGATGGTGGTGTAGATATTTCCATGTTTATACAGATGACTGTATAGGTATTTCCATGTTTTTACAGAGGGCATTCTTGGTATTTCCATGTTTATAGAGATAGCAGTGTAGATATTTCCATGTTTATACAGATGGCGGTGTAGATATTTCCATGTTTATAGAGATAGCGGTGTAGATATCTCCATGTTTATGCAGATAACAGTGTAGATATTTCCATGTTTATACAGAGAGGAGTGTAAATATTTCCATGTTCATACTGATCACGGTGTAGATATTTCCAGGTTTATAGAGATAGCTGTGTAGATATTTCCATGTTTATACAGATAGCGGTTTAGATATTTCCATGTTTATACAGACCGTGGTGTAGATATTACCATGTTTATACAGATAGCGGTGCAGATATTTCCATGTTTGTAGAGATGGCGGTGTTGATATTTCCAACTATACACAGATGACCGTGTAGATATTTCCATGTTTATACAGAAGGCGGTGCAGATATTTCCATGGATATGTAGAAGGTGGTGTAGATATTTCCATGTTTATACAGATAGCGGTGCAGATATTTCCATGTTTGTACAGATGGCGGTGTTGATATTTCCATCTATACACAGATGACCGTGTAGATATTTCCATGTTTATACAGAAAGCGGTGCAGATATTTCCGTGGATATGTAGAAGGCGGTGTAGATATTTCCATGTTTATACACATAGCGGTTTAACTATTTCCATGTTTATACAGACCGCGGTGTAGATATTTCCATGTTTATACAGATAGCGGTGCAGATATTTCCATGTTTGTACAGATGGCGGTGTTGATATTTCCATCTATACACAGATGACCGTGTAGATATTTCCATGTTTATACAGAAGGCGGTGCAGATATTTCCATGGATATGTAGAAGGCGGTGTAGATATTTCCATGTTTATACAGATAGCGGTGTAGATATTTCCATGTATATACAGATGGCTGTGTAGATATTTCCATGTTTATACAGATGGCTGTGTAGATATTTCCATGTTTATACAGATGACTTTGTAGGTATTTCCATGTTTATACAGATGGCGGTGTAGGTATTTCCATGTTTATAGAGATAGCTGTGTAGATATTTCCATGTTTATACAGATAGCGGTGTAGATATTTCCATGTTTATACAGATGACTTTGTAGTTATTTCCATGTTTATACAGACAGCAGTGGAGATATTTCCATGTTTATACACATAGCGGTGTACATATTTGCATGTTTATAGAGACAGCAGTGTAGGTATTTCCATGTTTATACAGATAGCGGTGCAGATATTTCCATGTTTATACAGATGCCTATGCAGATATTTCCATATTTATACAGAGGGCTCTGTAGATATTTCCATGTTTATACACATAGCAGTGTAGATTTTTCCATGTTCCTACACATGACTGTGTAGCTATTTCCATGTTTATACAGATGGCTTTGTAGATATTTCCATGTTTATAGAGATAGCGGTGTAGATATTTCCATGTTTATACAGATAGCGGTGCAGATATTTCCATGTTTGTACAGATGGCGGTGTTGATATTTCCATCTATACACAGATGACCGTGTAGGTATTTCCATGTGTATACAGATAGCGGTGTAGATATTTCTATGTATATACAGACGGCTGTAGATATTTCCATGTTTATACAGATGGCTGTGTAGATATTTCCATGCTTATACAGATGATTTTGTAGCTATTTCCATGTTTATACAGATGGCGGTGTAGGTATTTCCATGTTTATAGAGATAGCTGTGTAGATATTTCCATGTTTATACAGATAGCGGTGTAGATATTTCCATGTTTATACAGATCACGGTGTAGATATTTCCATGTTTATACAGACAGCAGTGGACATATTTCCATGTTTATACACATCGCGTTGTACATATTTCCATGTTTATGGAGACAGCGGTGTAGGTATTTCCATGTTTATACAGATAGCGGTGCAGATATTTCCATGTTTATACAGATGCCTATGCAGATATTTCCATATTTATAGAGAGGGCTCTGTAGATATTTCCATGTTTATACAGATGGCAGTCCAGATTTTTCCATGTTCCTGCACATGACTGTGTAGGTGTTTCCATGTTTATACAGATGGCTTTGTAGATATTTCCATATTTATAGAGATAGCGGTGTAGATATTTCCATGTTTATACAGATAGCGGTGTAAATATTTCCATGTTTATACAGATGGCTGTGTAGATATTTCCATGTTTATACAGATGACTTTGTAGGTATTTCCACGTTTATACAGATGGCGGTGTAGGTATTTCCATGTTTATAGAGATAGCTGTGTAGATATTTCCATGTTTATACAGATAGCGGTGTAGATATTTCCATGTTTATACAGATGACTTTGTAGTTATTTCCATGTTTATACAGACAGCAGTGGAGATATTTCCATGTTTATACACATAGCGGTGTACATATTTGCATGTTTATAGAGACAGCAGTGTAGGTATTTCCATGTTTATACAGATAGCGGTGCAGATATTTCCATGTTTATACAGATGCCTATGCAGATATTTCCATATTTATACAGAGGGCTCTGTAGATATTTCCATGTTTATACACATAGCAGTGTAGATTTTTCCATGTTCCTACACATGACTGTGTAGCTATTTCCATGTTTATACAGATGGCTTTGTAGATATTTCCATGTTTATAGAGATAGCGGTGTAGATATTTCCATGTTTATACAGATAGCGGTGCAGATATTTCCATGTTTGTACAGATGGCGGTGTTGATATTTCCATCTATACACAGATGACCGTGTAGGTATTTCCATGTTTATACAGATAGCGGTGTAGATATTTCCATGTATATACAGACGGCTGTAGATATTTCCATGTTTATACAGATGGCTGTGTAGATATTTCCATGTTTATACAGATGATTTTGTAGCTATTTCCATGTTTATACAGATGGCGGTGTAGGTATTTCCATGTTTATAGAGATAGCTGTGTAGATATTTCCATGTTTATACAGATAGCGGTGTAGATATTTCCATGTTTATACAGATCACGGTGTAGATATTTCCATGTTTATACAGACATCAGTGGACATATTTCCATGTTTATACACATAGCGTTGTACATATTTCCATGTTTATAGAGACAGCGGTGTAGGTATTTCCATGTTTATACAGATAGCGGTGCAGATATTTCCATGTTTATAGAGATGCCTATGCAGATATTTCCATATTTATACAGAGGGCTCTGTAGATATTTCCATGTTTATACAGATGGCAGTCCAGATTTTTCCATGTTCCTGCACATGACTGTGTAGGTATTTCCATGTTTATACAGATGGCTTTGTAGATATTTCCATATTTATAGAGATAGCGGTGTAGATATTTCCATGTTTATACAGATAGCGGTGTAAATATTTCCATGTTTATACAGATCGTGGTGTAGATATTTCCATGTTTATACAGATACCGGTGTAGAAATTTCCATGTTTATACAGACCACAGTTTAGATATTTCCATGTTTATACAGATAGCGGTGTAGATATTTCCATGTTTGTACAGATGGCGGTGTTGATGTTTCCATCTATACACAGATTGCCGTGTAGGTATTTCCATGTGTATACAGATGGCATTGTAGATATTTCCATGTTTATACAGATGGTGGTGTAGATATTTCCATGTTTATACAAATGACTGTATAGGTATTTTCATGTTTTTACAGAGGGCATTGTTGGTATTTCCATGTTTATAGAGATAGCAGTGTAGATATTTCCATGTTTATACAGATGGCGGTGTAGATATTTCCATGTTTATAGAGATAGCGGTGTAGATATCTCCATGTTTATGCAGATAACAGTGTAGATATTTCCATGTTTATTCAGAGAGGAGTGTAAATATTTCCATGTTTATACTGATCACGGTGTAGATATTTCCAGGTTTATAGAGATAGCTGTGTAGATATTTCCATGTTTATACAGATAGCGGTTTAGCTATTTCCATGTTTATACAGACCGTGGTGTAGATATTACCATGTTTATACAGATAGCGGTGCAGATATTTCCATGTTTGTAGAGATGGCGGTGTTGATATTTCCAACTATACACAGATGACCGTGTAGATATTTCCATGTTTATACAGAAGGCGGTGCAGATATTTCCATGGATATGTAGAAGGCGGTGTAGATATTTCCATGTTTATACAGATAGCGGTGCAGATATTTCCATGTTTGTACAGATGGCGGTGTTGATATTTCCATCTATACACAGATGACCGTGTAGATATTTCCATGTTTATACAGAAAGCGGTGCAGATATTTCCGTGGATATGTAGAAGGCGGTGTAGATATTTCCATGTTTATACACATAGCGGTTTAACTATTTCCATGTTTATACAGACCGCGGTGTAGATATTTCCATGTTTATACAGATAGCGGTGCAGATATTTCCATGTATGTACAGATGGCGGTGTTGATATTTCCATCTATACACAGATGACCGTGTAGATATTTCCATGTTTATACAGAAGGCGGTGCAGATATTTCCATGGATATGTAGAAGGCGGTGTAGATATTTCCATGTTTATACAGATAGCGGTGTAGATATTTCCATGTATATGCAGATGGCTGTGTAGATATTTCCATGTTTATACAGATGGCTGTGTAGATATTTCCATGTTTATACAGATGACTTTGTAGGTATTTCCATGTTTATACAGATGGCGTTGTAGGTATTTCCATGTTTATAGAGATAGCTGTGTAGATATTTCCATGTTTATACAGATAGCGGTGTAGATATTTCCATGTTTATACAGATGACTTTGTAGTTATTTCCATGTTTATACAGACAGCAGTGGAGATATTTCCATGTTTATACACATAGCGGTGTACATATTTGCATGTTTATAGAGACAGCAGTGTAGGTATTTCCATGTTTATACAGATAGCGGTGCAGATATTTCCATGTTTATACAGATGCCTATGCAGATATTTCCATATTTATACAGAGGGCTCTGTAGATATTTCCATGTTTATACACATAGCAGTGTAGATTTTTCCATGTTCCTACACATGACTGTGTAGCTATTTCCATGTTTATACAGATGGCTTTGTAGATATTTCCATGTTTATAGAGATAGCGGTGTAGATATTTCCATGTTTATACAGATAGCGGTGCAGATATTTCCATGTTTGTACAGATGGCGGTGTTGATATTTCCATCTATACACAGATGACCGTGTAGGTATTTCCATGTTTATACAGATAGCGGTGTAGATATTTCCAAGTTTGTACAGATGGTGGTGTTGGTGTTTCCATCTATACACAGATTGCCGTGTAGGTATTTCAATGTGTATACAGATGGCATTGTAGATATTTCCATGTTTATACAGATGGTGGTGTAGATATGTCCATGTTTATACAGATGACTGTATAGGTATTTCCATGTTTTTACAGATGGCATTGTAGATATTCCCATGTTTATAGAGATAGCAGTGTAGATATTTCCATGTTTATACAGATGGCGGTGTAGCTATTTCCATGTTTATAGAGATAGCTGTGTAGATATTTCCATGTTTATACAGATAGCGGTGTAGATATTTCCATGTTTAAACAGATCACGATGTAGATATTTCCATGTTTATACAGACAGCAGTGGAGATATTTCCATGTTTATACACATTGCGGTGTACATATTTCCATGTTTATAGAGACAGCATTGTAGGTATTTCCATGTTTATACAGATAGCGGTGCAGATATTTCCATGTTTATACAGATGCCTATGCAGATATTTCCATATTTATACAGAGGGCTCTATAGATATTTCCATGTTTATACAGATGGCAGTGTAGATTTTTCCATGTTCCTACACATGACTGTGTAGGTATTTCCATGTTTATACAGATGGCTTTGTAGATATTTCCATGTTTATAGAGATAGCGGTGTAGATATTTCCATGTTTATACAGATAGCGGTGTAAATATTTCCATGTTTATACAGATCGTGGTGTAGATATTTCCATGTTTATACAGATACCGATGTAGAAATTTCCATGTTTATACAGACCGCAGTGTAGATATTTCCATGTTTATACAGACCGCTGTGTAGATATCTCCATGTTTATACATATAGCGGTGTAGATATTTCCATGTTTGTACAGATGGCGGTTTTGATGTTTCCATCTATACACAGATTGCCGTGTAGGTATTTCCAGGTGGATACAGATGGCATTGTAGTTATTTCCATGTTTATACAGATGGTGGTGTAGATATTTCCATGTTTATACAGATGACTGTATAGGTATTTCCATGTTTTTACAGATGGCATTGTAGATATTTCCATGTTTATAGAGATAGCAGTGTAGATACTTCCATGTTTATTCAGATGGCGGTGTAGATATTCCCATGTTTATAGAGATAGCGGTGTAGATATTTCCATATTTATACAGATAACGTTGTAGATATTTCCATGTTGATACAGATAGCAGTGTAAATATTTCCATGTTTATACAGATCACGGTGTAGATATTTCCAGGTTCATAGAGATAGCAGTGTAAATATTTCCATGTTTATACAGATAGCTGTTTAGCTATTTCCATGTATATACAGACCGCGGTGTAGATATTACCATGTTTTTACAGATAGCGGTGCAGATATTTCCATGTTTGTACAGATGGCGGTGTTGATCTTTCCATCTCTACACAGAGGAGCGTGTAGATATTTCCATGTTCATACAGAAGGCGGCGCAGATATTTCCATGGATATGTAGAAGGTGCTGTAGATATTTCCATGTTTATACAGATAGCGGTGTAGATATTTCCATGTATATACAGATGGCTGTGTAGATATTTCGATGTTTATACAGATGGCTGTGTAGATATTTCCATGTTTATACAGATGACTTTGTAGGTATTTCCATGTTTATACAGATGTCGGTGTAGGTATTTCCATGTTTATAGAGATAGCGGTGTAGATATTTCCATGTTTGTACAGATGGCGGTGTTGATGTTTCCATCTATACACAGATTGCCATGTAGGTATTTCCAGGTGTATACAGATGGCATTGTAGTTATTTCCATGTTTATACAGATGGTGGTGTAGATATTTCCATGTTTATACAGATGACTGTATAGGTATTTCCATGTTTTTACAGATGACATTGTAGATATTTCCATGTTTATAGAGATAGCAGTGTAGATATTTCCATGTTTATTCAGATGGCGGTGTAGATATTTCCACGTTTATAGAGATAGCGGTGTAGATATTTCCATATTTATACAGATAACGGTGTAGATATTTCCATGTTTATACAGATACCAGTGTAAATATTTCCATGTTTATACAGATCACGGTGTAGATGTTTCCAGGTTTATAGAGATAGCAGTGTAAATATTTCTATGTTTACACAGATAGCTGTTTAGCTATTTCCATGTTTATACATACCGCGGTGTAGATATTACCATGTTTTTACAGATAGCGTTGCAGATATTTCCATGTTTGTACAGATGGTGGTGTTGATATTTCCATCTCTACACAGATGACCATGTAGATATTTCCATGTTTATACAGAAGGCGGCGCAGGTATTTCCATGGATATGTAGAAGGCGGTGTAGATATTTCCATGTTTATACAGATAGCGGTGTAGATATTTCCATGTATATACACATGGCTGTGTAGATATTTCCATGTTTATACAGATGGCTGTGTAGATATTTCCATGTTTATACAGATGACTTTGTAGGTATTTGCATGTTTATACAATTGGCGGTGTAGGTATTTCCATGTTTATAGAGATAGCTGTTTAGATATTTCCATGTTTATACAGATAGTGGTGTAGATATTTCCATGTTTATACAGATCGCGGTGTAGATATTTCCATGTTTATACAGACAGCAGTGGAGATATTTCCATGTTTGTACACATAGCGGTGAACATATTTCCATGTTTATAGAGACAGCGGTGTAGGTAATTCCATGTTTATACAGATAGCGGTGCAGATATTTCCATGTTTATACAGATGCCTATGCAGATATTTCCATATTTATAAAGAGGGCTCTGTAGATATTTCCATGTTTATACAGATGGCAGTGTAGATTTTTCCATGTTCCTACACATGACTGTGTAGGTATTTCCATGTTTATACAGATGGCTTTGTAGTTATTTCCATGTTTATAGAGATAGCGGTGTAGATATTTCCATGTTTATACAGATAGCGGTGTAAATATTTCCATGTTTATACAGATCGTGGTGTAGATATTTCCATGTTTATACAGATACCGGTGTAGAAATTTCCATGTTTATACAGACCGCAGTGTAGATATGTCCATGTTTATACAGATAGCGGTGTAGATATTTCCATGTTTGTACAGATGGCGGTGTTGATGTTTCCATCTATACACAGATTGCCGTGTAGGTATTTCTATGCGTATACAGATGGCATTGTAGATATTTCCATGTTTATACAGATTGTGGTGTAGATATTTCCATGTTTATACAGATGACTGTATAGGTATTTCCATGTTTTTACAGATGGCATTGTAGATATTTCCATGTTTATAGAGATAGCAGTGTAGATATTTCCATGTTTATACAGATGGCAGTGTAGATATTTCCATGTTTATAGAGATAGAGGTGTAGATATTTCCATATTTATATAGATAACGGTGTAGATATTTCCATGTTTATACAGATAGCAGTGTAAATATTTCCATGTTTATACAGATCACGGTGTAGATATTTCCTGGTTTATAGAGATAGCAGTGTAGATATTTCCATGTTTATACAGATAGCGGTTTAGCTATTTCCATGTGTATACAGACCGCGGTGTAGATGTTTCCATGTTTATACAGATAGCGGTGCAGATATTTCCATGTTTGTACAGATGGCGGTGTTGATATTTCCATCTATACACAGATGACCGTGTAGATATTTCCATCTTTATACAGAAGGCGGCGCAGATATTTCCATGGATATGTAGAAGGCGGTGTAGATATTTCCATGTTTATACAGATAGCGGTGTAGATATTTCCATGTATATACAGATGGCTGTGTAGATATTTCCATGTTTATACAGATGGCTGTGTAGATATTTCCATGTTTATACAGATGACTTTGTAGGTATTTCCATGTTTATACAGATGGCGGTGTAGGTATTTCCATGTTTATAGAGATAGCTGTGTAGATATTTCCATGTTTATACAGATAGCGGTGTAGATATTTCCATGTTTATACAGATCGCGGTGTAGATATTTCCATGTTTATACACACAGCAGTGGAGATATTTCCATGTTTATACACATAGCGGTGTACATATTTCCATGTTTATAGAGACAGTGGTGTAGGTATTTCCATGTTTATACAGATAGCGGTGCAGGTATTTCCATGTTTATACAGATGCCTATGCAGATATTTCCATATTTATACAGAGGGCTCTGTAGATATTTCCATGTTTATACAGATGGCGGTGTAGATTTTTCCATGTTCCTACACATGACTGTGTAGGTATTTCCATGTTTATACAGATGGCATTGTAGATATTTCCATGTTTATAGAGATAACGGTGTAGATATTTCCATGTTTATACAGATAGCGGTGTCAATATTTCCATGTTTATACAGATACCTTTTTAGAAATTTCCATGTTTATACAGACCGCAGTGTAGATATCTCCATGTTTGTATAGATAGCGGTGTAGATATTTCCATGTTTATACAGATCGCGGTGTAGATATTTCCATGTTTATACAGATCGTGGTGTAGATATTTCCATGTTTATACACATACCGGAGTAGAAATTTGCATGTTTATACAGACCGCAGTGTAGATATTTCCATGTTTATACAGATAGCGGTGTAGATATTTCCATGTCTGTACAGATGGCGTTGTTGATGTTTCCATCTATACACAGATTTCCGTGTAGGTATTTCCATGTGTATACAGATGGCATTGTAGATATTTCCATGTTTATACAGATGGTGGTGTAGATATTTCCATGTTCATACAGATGACTGTATAGGTATTTCCATGTTTTTACAGATGGCATTATAGATATTCCCATGTTTATAGAGATAGCAGTGTAGATATTTCCATGTTTATACAGATAGCGGTGCAGATATTTCCATGCTTGTACAGATGGCGTTGCTGATATTTCCATCTATACACAGATGACCGTGTAGATATTTCCATGTTTATACAGAAGGCGGCGCAGATATTTCCATGGATATGTAGAAGGCGGTGTAGATATTTCCATGTTTATACAGATAGCGGTGTAGATATTTCCATGTTTGTACAGATGGCGGTGTTGGTGTTTCCATCTATACACAGATTGCCGTGTAGGTATTTTCATGTGTATACAGATGGCATTGTAGATATTTACATGTTTATACAGATGGTGGTGTAGATATGTCCATGTTTATACAGATGACTGTATAGGTATTTCCATGTTTTTACAGATGGCATTGTAGATATTCCCATGTTTATAGAGATAGCAGTGTAGATATTTCCATGTTTATACAGATGGCGGTGTAGATATTTCCATGTTTATAGAGATAGCGGTGTAGATATTTCCATATTCATACCGATAACGGTGCAGATATTTCCATGTTTATACAGATAGCAGTGTCAATATTTCCATGTTTATACAGATCACGGTGTAGATATTTCCAGGTTTATAGAGATAGCAGTGTAGATATTTCCATGTTTATACAGATAGCGGTTTAGCTATTTCCATGTTTATACAGACCGCGGTGTAGATATTTCCATGTTTATACAGATAGCGGTGCAGATATTTCCATGTTTCTACAGATGGCGGTGTAGATATTTCCATGTATATACAGATGGCTGTGTAGATATTTCCATTTTTCTACAGATGGCTGTGTAGATATTTCCATGTTTATACAGATGACTTTGTAGGTATTTGCATGTTTATACAGATGGCGGTGCAGGTATTTCCATGTTTATAGAGATAGCTGTGTAGATATTTCCATGTTTATACAGATAGCGGTGTAGATATTTCCATGTTTATAGAGATTGCGGTGTAGATATTTCCATATTTATACAGATAACGGTGTAGGTATTCCCATGTTTATACAGATAGCAGTGTAAATATTTCCATGTTTATACAGATCACGGTGTAGATATTTCCAGGTTTATAGAGATAGCAGTGTAGATATTTCCATGTTTATACAAATAGCGGTGCAGATATTTCCATGTTTGTACAGATGGCGGTGTTGATATTTCCATCTATACACAGATGACCGTGTAGATATTTCCATGTTTATACAGAAGGCGGCGCAGATATTTCCATGGATATGTAGAAGGCGGTGTAGATATTTCCATGTTTATACAGATAGCGGTGTAGATATTTCCATGTATATACAGATGGCTGTGTAGATATTTCCATGTTTATACAGATGGCTGTGTAGATATTTCCATGTTTATACAGATGACTTTGTAGGTATTTGCATGTTTATACAGATGGCGGTGTAGGTATTTCCATGTTTATAGAGATAGCTGTGTAGATATTTCCATGTTTATACAGTTAGCGGTGTAGATATTTC
This sequence comes from Pan troglodytes, assembly GCF_028858775.2. Taxonomy (NCBI): domain Eukaryota; kingdom Metazoa; phylum Chordata; class Mammalia; order Primates; family Hominidae; genus Pan; species Pan troglodytes. The sequence goes on from NC_072418.2 coordinate 64,576,008, forward strand.
CATGTTTATACAGATCACGGTGTAGATATTTCCATGTTTATACAGACAGCAGTGGAGATATTTCCATGTTTATACACATAGCGGTGTACATATTTCCATGTTTATAGAGACAGTGGTGTAGGTATTTCCATGTTTATACAGATAGCGATGCAGATATTTCCATGTTTATACAGATGCCTATGCAGATATTTCCATATTTATACAGAGGGCTCTGTAGATATTCCCAGGTTTATACAGATGGCAGTGTAGATTTTTCCATGTTCCTACACATGACTGTGTAGGTATTTCCATGTTTATACAGATAGCGGTGTAAATATTTCCATGTTTATACAGATAGTGGTGTAGATATTTCCATGTTTATACAGATACCGGTGTAGAAATTTCCATGTTTATACAGACCGCAGTGTAGATATGTCCATGTTTATACAGATAGCGGTGTAGATATTTCCATGTTTGCACAGATGGCGGTGTTGATGTTTCCATCTATACACAGATTGCCGTGTAGGTATTTCCATGTGTACACAGATGGCATTGTAGATATTTCCATGTTTATACAGATGGCGGTGTAGATATTTCCATGTTTATAGAGATAGCGGTGTAGATATTTCCATATTCATACAGATAACGGTGCAGATATTTCCATGTTTATACAGATAGCAGTGTAAATATTTCCATGTTTATACAGATCACGGTGTAGATATTTCCAGGTTTATAGAGATAGCAGTGTAGATATTTCCATGTTTATACAGATAGCGGTTTAGCTATTTCCATGTTTATACAGACCGCGGTGTAGATATTTCCATGTTTATACAGATAGCGGTGCAGATATTTCCATGTTTCTACAGATGGCGGTGTAGATATTTCCATGTATATACAGATGGCTGTGTAGATATTTCCATTTTTCTACAGATGGCTGTGTAGATATTTCCATGTTTATACAGATGACTTTGTAGGTATTTGCATGTTTATACAGATGGCGGTGCAGGTATTTCCATGTTTATAGAGATAGCTGTGTAGATATTTCCATGTTTATACAGATAGCGGTGTAGATATTTCCATGTTTATAGAGATTGCGGTGTAGATATTTCCATATTTATACAGATAACGGTGTAGATATTCCCATGTTTATACAGATAGCAGTGTAAATATTTCCATGTTTATACAGATCACGGTGTAGATATTTCCAGGTTTATAGAGATAGCAGTGTAGATATTTCCATGTTTATACAAATAGCGGTGCAGATATTTCCATGTTTGTACAGATGGCGGTGTTGATATTTCCATCTATACACAGATGACCGCGTAGATATTTCCATGTTTATACAGAAGGCGGCGCAGATATTTCCATGGATATGTAGAAGGCGGTGTAGATATTTCCATGTTTATACAGATAGCGGTGTAGATATTTCCATGTATATACAGATGGCTGTGTAGATATTTCCATGTTTATACAGATGGCTGTGTAGATATTTCCATGTTTATACAGATGACTTTGTAGGTATTTGCATGTTTATACAGATGGCGGTGTAGGTATTTCCATGTTTATAGAGATAGCTGTGTAGATATTTCCATGTTTATACAGTTAGCGGTGTAGATATTTCCATGTTTATAGAGATCACGGTGTAGATATTTCCATGTTTATACAGACAGCAGTGGAGATATTTCCATGTTTATACACATAGCGGTGTACATATTTCCATGTTTATAGAGACAGTGGTGTAGGTATTTCCATGTTTATACAGATAGCGGTGCAGATATTTCCATGTTTATACAGATGCCTATGCAGATATTTCCATATTTATACAGAGGGCTCTGTAGTTATTCCCAGGTTTATACAGATGGCAGTGTAGATTTTTCCATGTTCCTACACATGACTGTGTAGGTATTTCCATGTTTATACAGATATCGGTGTAAATATTTCCATGTTTATACAGATAGTGGTGTAGATATTTCCATGTTTATACAGATACCGGTGTAGAAATTTCCATGTTTATACAGACCGCAGTGTAGTTATGTCCATGTTTATACAGATAGCGGTGTAGATATTTCCATGTTTGTACAGATGGCGGTGTTGATGTTTCCATCTATACACAGATTGTCGTGTAGGTATTTCCATGTGTACACAGATGGCATTGTAGATATTTCCATGTTTATACAGATGGTGGTGTAGATATTTCCATGTTTATACAGATGACTCTATAGGTATTTCCATGTTTTTACAGATGGCATTGTTAATATTTCCATGTTTATAGGGATAGCAGTGTAGATATTTCCGTGTTTATACAGATGGGGGTGTAGATATTCCCATGTTTATAGAGATAGCGGTGTAGATATTTCCATATTTATGCAGATAACGGTGTAGATATTTCCATGTTTATACACATAGCAGTGTAAATATTTCCATGTTTATGCAGATCACGGTGTAGATATTTCCAGGTTTATAGAGATAGCAGTGTAGATATTTCCATGTTTATACAGATAGCAGTTTAGCTATTTCCATGTTTATACAGACCACGGTGTAGATATTTCCAAGTTTATACAGATAGCGGTGCAGATATTTCCATGTTTCTACAGATGGCGGTGTAGATATTTCCATGTATATACAGATGGTTGTGTAGATATTTCCATGTTTATACAGATGGCTGTGTAGATATTTCCAAGTTTATACAGATGACTTTGTAGGTATTTGCATGTTTACACAGATGGCGGTGCAGGTATTTCCATGTTTATAGAGATAGCTGTGTATATATTTCCATGTTTATACAGATAGCGGTGTAGATATTTCCATGTTTGTACAGATGGCGGTGTTGTTGTTTCCATCAATACACAGATTGCCGTGTAGGTATTTCCATGTGTATACAGATGGCATTGTAGATATTTCCATGTTTATACAGATGGTGGTGTAGATATGTCCATGTTTATACAGATGACTGTATAGGTATTTCCATGTTTTTGCAGATGGCATTGTAGATATTCCCATGTTTATAGAGACAGCAGTGTAGATATTTCCATGTTTATACAGATAGCGGTGCAGATATTTCCATGTTTGTACAGATGGCGTTGTTGATATTTCCATCTATACACAGATGACCGTGTAGATATTTCCATGTTTATACAGAAGGCGGCGCAGATATTTCCATGGATATGTAGAAGGTGGTGTAGATATTTCCATGTTTATACAGATAGCAGTGTAGATATTTCCATGTTTGTACAGATGGCGGTGTTGGTGTTTCCATCTATACACAGATTGCCGTGTAGGTATTTCCATGTGTATACAGATGGCATTGTAGATATTTCCATGTGTATACAGATGGTGGTGTAGATATGACCATGTTTGTACAGATGACTATATAGGTATTTCCATGTTTTTGCAGATGGCATTGTAGATATTCCCATGTTTATAGAGATAGCAGTGTAGATATTTCCATGTTTATACAGATGGCGGTGTAGATATTTCCATGTTTATAGAGATAGCGGTGTAGATATTTCCATATTTATACAGATAACGGTGCAGATATTTCCATGTTTATACAGATAGCAGTGTAAATATTTCCATGTTTATACAGATCACGGTGTAGATATTTCCAGGTTTATAGAGATAGCAGTGTAGATATTTCCATGATTATACAGATAGCGGTTTAGCTATTTCCATGGTTATACAGACCGCGGTGTAGATATTTCCATGTTTATACAGATAGCGGTGTAGATATTTCCATGTTTGTACAGATGGCGGTGTTGGTGTTTCCATCAATACACAGATTGCCGTGTAGGTATTTCCATGTGTATACAGATGGCATTGTAGATATTTCCATGTTTATACAGATGGTGGTGTAGATATGTCCATGTTTATACAGATGACTGTATAGGTATTTCCATGCTTTTGCAGATGGCTTTGTAGATATTCCCATGTTTATAGAGACAGCAGTGTAGATATTTCCATGTTTATACAGATAGCGGTGCAGATATTTCCATGTTTGTACAGATGGCGTTGTTGATATTTCCATCTATACACAGATGACCGTGTAGATATTTCCATGTTTATACAGAAGGCGGCGCAGATATTTCCATGGATATGTAGAAGGTGGTGTAGATATTTCCATGTTTATACAGATAGCGGTGTAGATATTTCCATGTTTGTACAGATGGCGGTGTTGGTGTTTCCATCTATACACAGATTGCCGTGTAGGTATTTCCATGTGTATACAGATGGCATTGTAGATATTTCCATGTGTATACAGATGGTGGTGTAGATATGACCATGTTTGTACAGATGACTATATAGGTATTTCCATGTTTTTACAGATGGCATTGTAGATATTCCCATGTTTATAGAGATAGCAGTGTAGATATTTCCATGTTTATACAGATGGCGGTGTAGATATTTCCATTTTTATAGAGATAGCGGTGTAGATATTTCCATATTTATACAGATAACGGTGCAGATATTTCCATGTTTATACAGATAGCAGTGTAAATATTTCCATGTTTATACAGATCACGGTGTAGATATTTCCAGGTTTATAGAGATAGCAGTGTAGATATTTCCATGATTATACAGATAGCGGTTTAGCTATTTCCATGGTTATACAGACCGCGGTGTAGATATTTCCATGTTTATACAGATAGCGGTGCAGATATTTCCATGTTTGTACAGATGGCGGTGTTCATATTTCCATCTATACACAGATGACCATGTAGATATTTCCATGTTTATACAGAAGGCGGCGCAGATATTTCCATGGATATGTAGAAGGCGGTGTAGACATTTCCATGTTTATACAGATAGCGGTGTAGATATTTCCATGTATATACAGATGGCTGTGTAGTTATTTCCATGTTTCTACAGATGGCTGTGTAGATATTTCCATGTTTATACAGATGACTTGTAGGTATTTGCATGTTTATACAGATGGCGATGTAGGTATTTCCATGTTTATGGAGATAGCTGTGTAGATATTTCCATGTTTATACAGATAGCGGTGTAGATATTTCCATGTTAATAGAGATTGCGGTGTAGATATTTCCATATTTATACAGATAACGGTGTAGATATTTCCATGTTTATACAGATAGCAGTGTAAATATTTCCATGTTTATACAGATCACGGTGTAGATATTTCCAGGTTTATAGAGATAGCAGTGTAGATATTTCCATGTTTATACAAATCGCGGTGCAGATATTTCCATGTTTGTACAGATGGCGGTGTTGATATTTCCATCTATACACAGATGACCGTGTAGATATTTCCATGTTTATACAGAAGGCGGCGCAGATATTTCCATGGATATGTAGAAGGCGGGGTAGATATTTCCATGTTTATACAGATAGCGGTGTAGATATTTCCATGTATATACAGATGGCTGTGTAGATATTTCCATGTTTATACAGATGGCTGTGTAGATATTTCCATGTTTATACAGATGACTTTGTAGGTATTTCCATGTTTATACAGATGGCGGTGTAGGTATTTCCATGTTTATAGAGATAGCTGTGTAGATATTTCCATGTTTATACAGTTAGCGGTGTAGATATTTCCATGTTTATACAGATCGCGGTGTAGATATTTCCATGTTTATACAGACAGCAGTGGAGATATTTCCATGTTTATACACATAGCGTTGTACATATTTCCATGTTTATGGAGACAGTGGTGTAGGTATTTCCATGTTTATACACATAGCGGTGCAGATATTTCCATGTTTATACAGATGCCTATGCAGATATTTCCATATTTATACAGAGGGCTCTGTAGATATTCCCAGGTTTATACAGATGGCAGTGTAGATTTTTCCATGTTCCTACACATGACTGTGTAGGTATTTCCATGTTTATACAGATGGCTTTGTAGTTATTTCCATGTTTATAGAGATAGCGGTGTAGATATTTCCATGTTTATACAGATAGCGGTGTAAATATTTCCATGTTTATACAGATCATGGTGTAGATATTTCCATGTTTATACAGATACCGGTGTAGAAATTTCCATGTTTATACAGACCGCAGTGTATATATGTCCATGTTTATACAGATAGCGGTGTAGATATTTCCATGTTTGTACAGATGGCGGTGTTGATGTTTCCATCTATACACAGATTGCCGTGTAGGTATTTCCATGTGTATACAGATGGCATTGTAGATATTTCCATGTTTATACAGATGGTGGTGTAGATATTTCCATGTTTATACAGATGACTGTATAGGTATTTCCATGTTTTTACAGATGGCATTGTTAATATTTCCATGTTTATAGGGATAGCAGTGTAGATATTTCCATGTTTATACAGATGGCGGTGTAGATATTCCCATGTTTATAGAGATAGCGGTGTAGATATTTCCATATTTATACAGATAACGGAGTAGATATTTCCATGTTTATACAGATAGCAGTGTAAATATTTCCATGTTTATACAGATCACGGTGTAGATATTTCCAGGTTTATGGAGATAGCAGTGTAGATATTTCCATGCTTATACAGATAGCGGTTTAGCTATTTCCATGTTTATACAGACCGCGGTGTAGATATTTCCATGTTTATACAGATAGCGGTGCAGATATTTCCATGTTTCTACAGATGGCGGTGTAGATATTTCCATGTATATACAGATGGCTGTGTAGATATTTCCATGTTTATACAGATGGCTGTGTAGATATTTCCATGTTTATACAGATGACTTTGTAGGTATTTGCATGTTTATACAGATGGCAGTGTAGGTATTTCCATGTTTATAGAGATAGCAGTGTAGATATTTCCATGTTTATACAGATGGCGGTGTAGATATTTCCATGTTTATAGAGATAGCGGTGTAGATATTTCCATATTTATACAAATAGCGGTTTAGCTATTTCCATGTTTATACAGACCGCGGTGTAGATATTTCCATGTTTATACAGATAGCGGTGCAGATATTTCCATGTTTGTACAGATGGCGGTGTTGATATTTCCATCTATACACAGATGACCGTGTAGATATTTCCATGTTTATACAGAAGACGACGCAGATATTTCCATGGATATGTAGAAGGCCGTGTAGATATTTCCATGTTTATACAGATAGCGGTGTAGATATTTCCATGTATATACAGATGGCTGTGTAGATATTTCCATGTTTATACAGATGGCTGTGTAGATATTTCCATGTATATACAGATGACTTTGTAGGTATTTCCATGTTCATACAGATGGCAGTGTAGGTATTTCCAGGTTTATACAGACCGCGGTGTAGGTATTTCCATGTTTATACAGATAGCGGTGCAGATATTTCCATGTTTGTACAGATGGCGGTGTTGATATTTCCATCTACACACAGATGACCGTGTAGATATTTCCATGTTTATACAGAAGGCGGCACAGATATTTCCATGGATATGTAGAAGGCGGTGTAGATATTTCCATGTTTATACAGATAGCAGTGTAAATATTTCCATGTTTATACAGATCACGGTGTAGATATTTCCAGGTTTATGGAGATAGCAATGTAGATATTTCAATGTTTATTCAGATGGCGGTGTAGATATTTCCATGTTTATAGCGATAGTGGTGTAGATATTTCCATATTTATACAGATAACGGTGTAGATATTTCCATGTTTATACAGATAGCAGTGTAAATATTTCCATGTTTATGCAGATCACGGTGTAGATATTTCCAGGTTTATAGAGATAGCAGTGTAAATATTTCCATGTTTATACAGATAGCTGTTTAGCTATTTCCATGTTTATACAGACCGCGGTGTAGATATTACCATGTTTTTACAGATAGCGGTGCAGATATTTCCATGTTTGTACAGATGGCGGTGTTTATATTTCCATCTCTACACAGATGACAGTGTAGATATTTCCATGTTTATACAGAAGGTGGCGCAGATAATTACATGGATATGTAGAAGGCGGTGTAGATATTTCCATGTTTATACAGATAGCGGTATAGATATTTCCATGTATATACAGATGGCTGTGTAGATATTTCCATGTTTATACAGATGGCTGTGTAGATATTTCCATGTTCCTACACATGACTGTGTAGGTGTTTCCATGTTTATACAGATGGCTTTGTAGATATTTCCATGTTTATAGAGATAGCGGTGTTGATATTTCCATGTTTATACAGATAGCGGTGTAAATATTTCCATGTTTATACAGATCGTGGTGTAGATATTTCCATGTTTATACAGATACTGGTGTAGAAATTTCCATGGTTATATAGACCGCAGTGTAGATATTTCCATGTTTATACAGACCGCTGTGTAGATATCTCCATGTTTATACAGATAGCGGTGAAGATATTTCCATGTTTGTACAGATGGCGGTGTTGATGTTTCCATCTATACACAGATTACCGTGTAGGTATTTCCAGGTGTATACAGACGGCATTGTAGTTATTTCCATGTTTATACAGATGGTGGTGTAGATATTTCCATGTTTATACAGATGACTGTATAGGTATTTCCATGTTTTTACAGATGGCATTGTAGATATTTCCATGTTTATAGAGATAGCAGTGTAGATATTTCCATGTTTATTCAGATGGCGGTGTAGATATTTCCATGTTTATAGAGATAGCGGTGTAGATATTTCCATATTTATACAGATAACGGTGTAGATATTTCCATGTTTATACAGATAGCAGTGTAAATATTTCCATGTTTATACAGATCACGGTGTAGATATTTCCAGGTTTATAGAGATAGCAGTGTAAATATTTCCATGTTTGTACAGATAGCTGTTTAGCTATTTCCATGTTTATACAGACCGCGGTGTAGATATTACCATGTTTTTACAAATAGCGGTGCAGATATTTCCATGTTTGTACAGATGGCGGTGTTGATATTTCCATCTCTACACAGATGACCGTGTAGATATTTCCATGTTTATACAGAAGGCGGCGCAGATATTTCCATGGATATGTAGAAGGCGGTGTAGATATTTGCATGTTTATACAGATAGCGGTGTAGATATTTCCATGTATATACAGATGGCTGTGTAGATATTTCCATGTTTATACAGATGGCTGTGTAGATATTTCCATGTTTATACAGATGACTTTGTAGGTATTTCCATGTTTATACAGATGGCGGTGTAGGTATTTCCATGTTTATAGAGATAGCTGTGTAGATATTTCCATGTTTATACAGATAGCGGTGTAGATATTTCCATGTTTATACAGATCGCGGTGTAGATATTTCCATGTTTATACACACAGCAGTGGAGATATTTCCATCTTTATACACATAGCGGTGTACATATTTCCATGTTTATAGAGACAGTGGTGTAGGTACGTCCATGTTTATACAGATAGCGGTGCAGATATTTCCATGTTTATACAGATGCCTATGCAGATATTTCCATATTTATACAGAGGGCTCTGTAGATATTTCCATGTTTATACAGATGGCAGTGTAGATTTTTCCATGTTCCTACACATGACTGTGTAGGTATTTCCATGTTTATACAGATGGCATTGTAGATATTTCCATGTTTATAGAGATAGCGGTGTAGATATTTCCATGTTTATACAGATAGCGGTGTAAATATTTCTATGTTTATACAGATACCTTTTTAGAAATTTCCATGTTTATACAGACCGCAGTGTAGATATCTCCATGGTTGTATAGATAGCGGTGTAGATATTTCCATGTTTATACAGATCGCGGTGTAGATATTTCCATGTTTATACAGATCGTGGTGTAGATATTTCCATGTTTATACACATACCGGAGTAGAAATTTGCATGTTTATACAGACCGCAGTGTAGATATTTCCATGTTTATACAGATAGCGGTGTAGATATTTCCATGTCTGTACAGATGGCGTTGTTGATGTTTCCATCTATACACAGATTTCCGTGTAGGTATTTCCATGTGTATACAGATGGCATTGTAGATATTTCCATGTTTATACAGATGGTGGTGTAGATATTTCCATGTTCATACAGATGACTGTATAGGTATTTCCATGTTTTTACAGATGGCATTATAGATATTCCCATGTTTATAGAGATAGCAGTGTAGATATTTCCATGTTTATACAGATAGCGGTGCAGATATTTCCATGCTTGTACAGATGGCGTTGCTGATATTTCCATCTATACACAGATGACCGTGTAGATATTTCCATGTTTATACAGAAGGCGGCGCAGATATTTCCATGGATATGTAGAAGGCGGTGTAGATATTTCCATGTTTATACAGATAGCGGTGTAGATATTTCCATGTTTGTACAGATGGCGGTGTTGGTGTTTCCATCTATACACAGATTGCCGTGTAGGTATTTCCATGTGTATACAGATGGCATTGTAGATATTTACATGTTTATACAGATGGTGGTGTAGATATGTCCATGTTTATACAGATGACTGTATAGGTATTTCCATGTTTTTACAGATGGCATTGTAGATATTCCCATGTTTATAGAGATAGCAGTGTAGATATTTCCATGTTTATACAGACGGCGGTGTAGATATTTCCATGTTTATAGAGATAGCGGTGTAGATATTTCCATATTCATACAGATAACGGTGCAGATATTTCCATGTTTATACAGATAGCAGTGTAAATATTTCCATGTTTATACAGATCACGGTGTAGATATTTCCAGGTTTATAGAGATAGCAGTGTAGATATTTCCATGTTTATACAGATAGCGGTTTAGCTATTTCCATGTTTATACAGACCGCGGTGTAGATAATTCCATGTTTATACAGATAGCGGTGCAGATATTTCCATGTTTCTACAGATGGCGGTGTAGATATTTCCATGTATATACAGATGGCTGTGTAGATATTTCCATTTTTCTACAGATGGCTGTGTAGATATTTCCATGTTTATACAGATGACTTTGTAGGTATTTGCATGTTTATACAGATGGCGGTGCAGGTATTTCCATGTTTATAGAGATAGCTGTGTAGATATTTCCATGTTTATACAGATAGCGGTGTAGATATTTCCATGTTTATAGAGATAGCGGTGTAGATATTTCCATATTTATACAGATAACGGTGTAGATATTCCCATGTTTATACAGATAGCAGTGTAAATATTTCCATGTTTATACAGATCACGGTGTAGATATTTCCAGGTTTATAGAGATAGCAGTGTAGATATTTCCATGTTTATACAAATAGCGGTGCAGATATTTCCATGTTTGTACAGATGGCGGTGTTGATATTTCCATCTATACACAGATGACCGTGTAGATATTTCCATGTTTATACAGAAGGCGGCGCAGATATTTCCATGGATATGTAGAAGGCGGTGTATATATTTCCATGTTTATACAGATAGCGGTGTAGATATTTCCATGTATATACAGATGGCTGTGTAGATATTTCCATGTTTATACAGATGGCTGTGTAGATATTTCCATGTTTATACAGATGACTTTGTAGGTATTTGCATGTTTATACAGATGGCGGTGTAGGTATTTCCATGTTTATAGAGATAGCTGTGTAGATATTTCCATGTTTATACAGTTAGCGGTGTAGATATTTCCATGTTTATACAGATCACGGTGTAGATATTTCCATGTTTATACAGACAGCAGTGGAGATATTTCCATGTTTATACACATAGCGGTGTACATATTTCCATGTTTATAGAGACAGTTTTGTAGGTATTTCCATGTTTATACAGATAGCGGTGCAGATATTTCCATGTTTATACAGATGCCTATGCAGATATTTCCATATTTATACAGAGGGCTCTGTAGATATTCCCAGGTTTATACAGATGGCAGTGTAGATTTTTCCATGTTCCTACACATGACTGTGTAGGTATTTCCATGCTTATACAGATAGCGGTGTAAATATTTCCATGTTTATACAGATAGTGGTGTAGATATTTCCATGTTTATACAGATACCGGTGTAGAAATTTCCATGTTTATACAGACCGCAGTGTAGATATGTCCATGTTTATACAGATAGCGGTGTAGATATTTCCATGTTTGTACAGATGGCGGTGTTGATGTTTCCATCTATACACAGATTGCCGTGTAGGTATTTCCATGTGTACACAGATGGCATTGTAGATATTTCCATGTTTATACAGATGGTGGTGTAGATATTTCCATGTTTATACAGATGACTGTATAGGTATTTCCATGTTTTTACAGATGGCATTGTTAATATTTCCATGTTTATAGGGATAGCAGTGTAGATATTTCCGTGTTTATACAGATGGCGGTGTAGATATTCCCATGTTTATAGAGATAGCGGTGTAGATATTTCCATATTTATACAGATAACGGTGTAGATATTTCCATGTTTATACACATAGCAGTGTAAATATTTCCATGTTTATGCAGATCACGGTGTAGATATTTCCAGGTTTATAGAGATAGCAGTGTAGATATTTCCATGTTTATACAGATAGCAGTTTAGCTATTTCCATGTTTATACAGACCGCGGTGTAGATATTTCCATGTTTATACAGATAGCGGTGCAGATATTTCCATGTTTCTACAGATGGCGGTGTAGATATTTCCATGTATATACAGATGGCTGTGTAGATATTTCCATGTTTATACAGATGGCTGTGTAGATATTTCCATGTTTATACAGATGACTTTGTAGGTATTTGCATGTTTACACAGATGGCGGTGCAGGTATTTCCATGTTTATAGAGACAGCAGTGTAGATATTTCCATGTTTATACAGATAGCGGTGCAGATATTTCCATGTTTGTACAGATGGCGTTGTTGATATTTCCATCTATACTCAGATGACCGTGTAGATATTTCCATGTTTATACAGAAGTCAGCGCAGATATTTCCATGGATATGTAGAAGGTGGTGTAGATATTTCCATCTTTATACAGATAGCGGTGTAGATATTTCCATGTTTGTACAGATGGCGGTGTTGGTGTTTCCATCTATACACAGATTGCCGTGTAGGTATTTCCATGTGTATACAGATGGCATTGTAGATATTTCCATGTGTATACAGATGGTGGTGTAGATATGACCATGTTTATACAGATGACTATATAGGTATTTCCATGTTTTTACAGATGGCATTGTAGATATTCCCATGTTTATAGAGATAGCAGTGTAGATATTTCCATGTTTATACAGATGGCGGTGTAGATATTTCCATGTTTATAGAGATAGCGGTGTAGATATTTCCATATTTATACAGATAACGGTGCAGATATTTCCATGTTTATACAGATAGCAGTGTAAATATTTCCATGTTTATACAGATCACGGTGTAGATATTTCCAGGTTTATAGAGATAGCAGTGTAGATATTTCCATGATTATACAGATAGCGGTTTAGCTATTTCCATGGTTATACAGACCGCGGTGTAGATATTTCCATGTTTATACAGATAGCGGTGCAGATATTTCCATGTTTGTACAGATGGCGGTGTTCATATGTCCATCTATACACAGATGACCATGTAGATATTTCCATGTTTATACAGAAGGCGGCGCAGATATTTCCATGGATATGTAGAAGGCGGTGTAGATATTTCCATGTTTATACAGATAGCGGTGTAGATATTTCCATGTATATACAGATGGCTGTGTAGTTATTTCCATGTTTCTACAGATGGCTGTGTAGATATTTCCATGTTTATACAGATGACTTGTAGGTATTTGCATGTTTATACAGATGGCGGTGTAGGTATTTCCATGTTTATGGAGATAGCTGTGTAGATATTTCCATGTTTATACAGATAGCGGTGTAGATATTTCCATGTTTATAGAGATTGCGGTGTAGATATTTCCACATTTATACAGATAACGGTGTAGATATTTCCATGTTTATACAGATAGCAGTGTAAATATTTCCATGTTTATACAGATCACGGTGTAGATATTTCCAGGTTTATAGAGATAGCAGTGTAGATATTTCCATGTTTATACAAATAGCGGTGCAGATATTTCCATGTTTGTACAGATGGCGGTGTTGATATTTCCATCTATACACAGATGACCGTGTAGATATTTCCATGTTTATACAGAAGGCGGCGCAGATATTTCCATGGATATGTAGAAGGCGGGGTAGATATTTCCATGTTTATACAGATAGCGGTGTAGATATTTCCATGTATATACAGATGGCTGTGTAGATATTTCCATGTTTATACAGATGGCTGTGTAGATATTTCCATGTTTATACAGATGACTTTGTAGGTATTTCCGTGTTTATACAGATGGCGGTGTAGGTATTTCCATGTTTATAGAGATAGCTGTGTAGATATTTCCATGTTTATACAGTTAGCGGTGTAGATATTTCCATGTTTATACAGATCGCGGTGTAGATATTTCCATGTTTATACAGACAGCAGTGGAGATATTTCCATGTTTATACACATAGCGGTGTACATATTTCCATGTTTATAGAGACAGTGGTGTAGGTAATTCCATGTTTATACAGATAGCGGTGCAGATATTTCCATGTTTATACAGATGCCTATGCAGATATTTCCATATTTATACAGAGGGCTCTGTAGATATTCCCAGGTTTATACAGATGGCAGTGTAGATTTTTCCATGTTCCTACACATGACTGTGTAGGTATTTCCATGTTTATACAGATGGCTTTGTAGTTATTTCCATGTTTATAGAGATAGCGGTGTAGATATTTCCATGTTTATACAGATAGCGGTGTAAATATTTCCATGTTTATACAGATCATGGTGTAGATATTTCCATGTTTATACAGATACCGGTGTAGAAATTTCCATGTTTATACAGACCGCAGTGTATATATGTCCATGTTTATACAGATAGCGGTGTAGATATTTCCATGTTTGTACAGATGGCGGTGTTGATGTTTCCATCTATACACAGATTGCCGTGTAGGTATTTCCATGTGTATACAGATGGCATTGTAGATATTTCCATGTTTATACAGATGGTGGTGTAGATATTTCCATGTTTATACAGATGACTGTATAGGTATTTCCATGTTTTTACAGATGGCATTGTTAATATTTCCATGTTTATAGGGATAGCAGTGTAGATATTTCCATGTTTATACAGATGGCGGTGTAGATATTCCCATGTTTATAGAGATAGCGGTGTAGATATTTCCATATTTATACACATAACGGCGTAGATATTTCCATGTTTATACAGATAGCAGTGTAAATATTTCCATGTTTATACAGATCACGGTGTAGATATTTCCAGGTTTATGGAGATAGCAGTGTAGATATTTCCATGCTTATACAGATAGCGGTTTAGCTATTTCCATGTTTATACAGACCGCGGTGTAGATATTTCCATATTTATACAGATAACGGTGTAGATATTTCCATGTTTATACACATAGCAGTGTAAATATTTCCATGTTTATGCAGATCACGGTGTAGATATTTCCAGGTTTATAGAGATAGCAGTGTAGATATTTCCATGTTTATACAGATAGCAGTTTAGCTATTTCCATGTTTATACAGACCGCGGTGTAGATATTTCCATGTTTATACAGACAGCGGTGCAGATATTTCCATGTTTCTACATATGGCGGTGTAGATATTTCCATGTATATACAGATGGCTGTGTAGATATTTCCATGTTTATACAGATGGCTGTGTAGATATTCCCATGTTTATACAGATGACTTTGTAGGTATTTGCATGTTTACACAGATGGCGGTGCAGGTATTTCCATGTTTATAGAGATAGCTGTGTAGATATTTCCATGTTTATACAGATAGCGGTGTAGATATTTCCATGTTTGTACAGATGGCGGTGTTGGTGTTTCCATCAATACACAGATTGCCGTGTAGGTATTTCCATGTGTATACAGATGGCATTGTAGATATTTCCATGTTTATACAGATGGTGGTGTAGATATGTCCATGTTTATACAGATGACTGTATAGGTATTTCCATGTTTTTGCAGATGGCATTGTAGATATTCCCATGTTTATAGAGACAGCAGTGTAGATATTTCCATGTTTATACAGATAGCGGTGCAGATATTTCCATGTTTGTACAGATGGCGTTGTTGATATTTCCATATTTATACAGATAACGGTGCAGATATTTCCATGTTTATACAGATAGCAGTGTAAATATTTCCATGTTTATACAGATCACGGTGTAGATATTTCCAGGTTTATAGAGATAGCAGTGTAGATATTTCCATGATTATACAGATAGCGGTTTAGCTATTTCCATGGTTATACAGACCGCGGTGTAGATATTTCCATGTTTATACAGATAGCGGTGCAGATATTTCCATGTTTGTACAGATGGCGGTGTTCATATTTCCATCTATACACAGATGACCATGTAGATATTTCCATGTTTATACAGAAGGCGGCGCAGATATTTCCATGGATATGTAGAAGGCGGTGTAGATATTTCCATGTTTATACAGATAGCGGTATAGATATTTCCATGTATATACAGATGGCTGTGTAGTTATTTCCATGTTTCTACAGATGGCTGTGTAGATGTTTCCATGTTTATACAGATGACTTGTAGGTATTTGCATGTTTATACAGATGGCGGTGTAGGTATTTCCATGTTTATGGAGATAGCTGTGTAGATATTTCCATGTTTATACAGATAGCGGTGTAGATATTTCCATGTTTATAGAGATTGCGGTGTAGATATTTCCATATTTATACAGATAACGGTGTAGATATTTCCATGTTTATACAGATAGCAGTGTAAATATTTCCATGTTTATACAGATCACGGTGTAGATATTTCCAGGTTTATAGAGATAGCAGTGTAGATATTTCCATGTTTATACAAATAGCGGTGCAGATATTTCCATGTTTGTACAGATGGCGGTGTTGATATTTCCATCTATACACAGATGACCGTGTAGATATTTCCATGTTTATACAGAAGGCAGCGCAGATATTTCCATGGATATGTAGAAGGCGGGGTAGATATTTCCATGTTTATACAGATAGCGGTGTAGATATTTCCATGTATATACAGATGGCTGTGTAGATATTTCCATGTTTATACAGATGGCTGTGTAGATATTTCCATGTTTATACAGATGACTTTGTAGGTATTTCCATGTTTATACAGATGGCGGTGTAGGTATTTCCATGTTTATAGAGATAGCTGTGTAGATATTTCCATGTTTATACAGTTAGCGGTGTAGATATTTCCATGTTTATACAGATCGCGGTGTAGATATTTCCATGTTTATACAGACAGCAGTGGAGATATTTCCATGTTTATACACATAGCGGTGTACATATTTCCATGTTTATAGAGACAGTGGTGTAGGTATTTCCATGTTTGTACAGATAGCGGTGCAGATATTTCCATGTTTATACAGATGCCTATGCAGATATTTCCATATTTATACAGAGGGCTCTGTAGATATTCCCAGGTTTATACAGATGGCAGTGTAGATTTTTCCATGTTCCTACACATGACTGTGTAGGTATTTCCATGTTTATACAGATGGCTTTGTAGTTATTTCCATGTTTATAGAGATAGCAGTGTAGATATTTCCATGTTTATACAGATAGCGGTGTAAATATTTCCATGTTTATACAGATCATGGTGTAGATATTTCCATGTTTATACAGATACCGGTGTAGTAATTTCCATGTTTATACAGACCGCAGTGTATATATGTCCATGTTTATACAGATAGCGGTGTAGATATTTCCATGTTTGTACAGATGGCGGTGTTGATGTTTCCATCTATACACAGATTGCCGTGTAGGTATTTCCATGTGTATACAGATGGCATTGTAGATATTTCCATGTTTATACAGATGGTGGTGTAGATATTTCCATGTTTATACAGATGACTGTATAGGTATTTCCATGTTTTTACAGATGGCATTGTTAATATTTCCATGTTTATAGGGATAGCAGTGTAGATATTTCCATGTTTATACAGATGGCGCTGTAGATATTCCCATGTTTATAGAGATAGCGGTGTAGATATTTCCATATTTATACAGATAACGGAGTAGATATTTCCATGTTTATACAGATAGCAGTGTAAATATTTCCATGTTTATACAGATCACGGTGTAGATATTTCCAGGTTTATGGAGATATCAGTGTAGATATTTCCATGCTTATACAGATAGCGGTTTAGCTATTTCCATGTTTATACAGACCGCGGTGTAGATATTTCCATGTTTATACAGATAGCGGTGCAGATATTTCCATGTTTCTACAGATGGCGGTGTAGATATTTCCATGTATATACAGATGGCTGTGTAGATATTTCCATGTTTATACAGATGGCTGTGTAGATATTTCCATGTTTATACAGATGACTTTGTAGGTATTTGCATGTTTATACAGATGGCAGTGTAGGTATTTCCATGTTTATAGAGATAGCAGTGTAGATATTTCCATGTTTATACAGATGGCGGTGTAGATATTTCCATGTTTATAGAGATAGCGGTGTAGATATTTCCATATTTATACAAATAGCGGTTTAGCTATTTCCATGTTTATACAGACCGCGGTGTAGATATTTCCATGTTTATACAGATAGCGGTGCAGATATTTCCATGTTTGTACAGATGGCGGTGTTGATATTTCCATCTATACACAGATGACCGTGTAGATATTTCCATGTTTATACAGAAGACGACGCAGATATTTCCATGGATATGTAGAAGGCCGTGTAGATATTTCCATGTTTATACAGATAGCGGTGTAGATATTTCCATGTATATACAGATGGCTGTGTAGATATTTCCATGTTTATACAGATGGCTGTGTAGATATTTCCATGTATATACAGATGACTTTGTAGGTATTTCCATGTTCATACAGATGGCAGTGTAGGCATTTCCAGGTTTATACAGACCGCGGTGTAGTTATTTCCATGTTTATACAGATAGCGGTGCAGATATTTCCATGTTTGTACAGATGGCGGTGTTGATATTTCCATCTACACACAGATGACCGTGTAGATATTTCCATGTTTATACAGAAGGCGGCACAGATATTTCCATGGATATGTAGAAGGCGGTGTAGATATTTCCATGTTTATACAGATAGCAGTGTAAATATTTCCATGTTTATACAGATCACGGTGTAGATATTTCCAGGTTTATGGAGATATCAGTGTAGATATTTCCATGCTTATACAGATAGCGGTTTAGCTATTTCCATGTTTATACAGACCGCGGTGTAGATATTTCCATGTTTATACAGATAGCGGTGCAGATATTTCCATGTTTGTACAGATGGCGTTGTTGATATTTCCATCTATACACAGATGACCGTGTAGATATTTCCATATTTATACAGAAGGAGGCGCAGATATTTCCATGGATATGTAGAAGGCGGTGTAGATATATCCATGTTTATACAAATGGCTGTGTAGATATTTCCATGTTTATACAGATGGCTGTGTAGATATTTCCATGTTTATACAGATGACTTTGTAGGTATTTCCATGTTTATACAGATGGCGGTGTAGGTATTTCCATGTTTATAGAGATAGCTGTGTAGATATTTCCATGTTTATACAGATAGCGGCGTAGATATTTCCATGTTTATACAGATCACGGTGTAGATATTTCCCTGTTTATGCAGACAGCAGTGGAGATATTTCCATGTTTATACACATAGCGGTGTACATATTTCCATGTTTATAGAGACAGCGTTGTAGGTATTTCCATGTTTATACAGATAGCGGTGCAGATATGTCCATGTTTATACAGATGCCTATGCAGATATTTCCATATTTATACGGAGGGCTCTGTAGATATTTCCATGTTTATACAGATGGCAGTGTAGATTTTTCCATGTTCCTACACATGACTGTGTACGTATTTCCATGTTTATACAGATGGCTTTGTAGTTATTTCCATGTTTATAGAGATAGCAGTGTAGATATTTCCATGTTTATACAGATAGCGGTGTAGATATTTCCATGTTTGTACAGATGGCGGTGTTGGTGTTTCCATCAATACACAGATTGCCGTGTAGGTATTTACATGTGTATACAGATGGCATTGTAGATATTTCCATGTTTATACAGATGGTGGTGTAGATATGTCCATGTTTATACAGATGACTGTATAGGTATTTCCATGTTTTTGCAGATGGCATTGTAGATATTCCCATGTTTATAGAGATAGCAGTGTAGATATTTCCATGTTTATACAGATAGCGGTGCAGATATTTCCATGTTTGTACAGATGGCGTTGTTGATATTTCCATCTATACACAGATGACCGTGTAGATATTTCCATGTTTATACAGAAGGCGGCGCAGATATTTCCATGGATATGTAGAAGGTGGTGTAGATATTTCCATGTTTATACAGATAGCGGTGTAGATATTTCCATGTTTGTACAGATGGCGGTGTTGGTGTTTCCATCTATACACAGATTGCCGTGTAGGTATTTCCATGTGTATACAGATGGCATTGTAGATATTTCCATGTGTATACAGATGGTGGTGTAGATATGACCATGTTTATACAGATGACTGTATAGGTATTTCCATGTTTTTACAGATGGCATTGTAGATATTCCCATGTTTATAGAGATAGCAGTGTAGATATTTCCATGTTTATACAGATGGCGGTGTAGATATTTCCATGTTTATAGAGATAGTGGTGTAGATATTTCCGTATTTATACAGATAACGGTGCAGATATTTCCATGTTTATACAGATAGCAGTGTAAATATTTCCATGTTTATACAGATCACGGTGTAGATATTTCCAGGTTTATAGAGATAGCAGTGTAGATATTTCCATGTTTATACAGATAGCGGTTTAGCTATTTCCATGGTTATACAGACCGCGGTGTAGATATTTCCATGTTTATACAGATAGCGGTGCAGATATTTCCATGTTTGTACAGATGGCGGTGTTCATATTTCCATCTATACACAGATGACCATGTAGATATTTCCATGTTTATACAGAAGGCGGTGGAGATATTTCCATGGATATGTAGAAGGCGGTGTAGATATTTCCATGTTTATACAGATAGCGGTGTAGATATTTCCATGTATATACAGATGGCTGTGTAGATATTTCCATTTTTATACAGATGGCTGTGTAGATATTTCCATGTTTATACAGATGACTTTGTAGGTATTTCCATGTTTATACAGATGGATGTGTAGGTATTTCCATGTTTATAGAGATAGCTGTGTAGATATTTCCATGTTTATACAGATGGCGGTGCAGATATTTCCATGTTTATACAGATAGCGGTGCAGATATTTCCATGTTTGTACAGATGGCGGTGTTCATATTTCCATCTACACACAGATGACCGTGTAGATATTTCCATGTTTATACAGAAGGCGCACAGATATTTCCATGGATATGTAGAAGGCGGTGTAGATATTTCCATGTTTATACAGACATCGGTGTAGATATTTCCATGTATATACAGATGGCTGTGTAGATATTTCCATGTTTATACAGATGGCTGTGTAGATATTTCCATGTTTATACAGATGACTTTGTAGGTATTTCCATGTTTATACAGATGGCGGTTTAGTTATTTCCATGTTTATAGAGATAGCTGTGTAGATATTTCCATGTTTATACAGATAGCGGCGTAGATATTTCCATGTTTATACAGATCACGGTGTAGATATTTCCATGTTTATACAGACAGCAGTGGAGATATTTCCATGTTTATACACATAGCGGTGTACATATTTCCATGTTTATAGAGACAGCGGTGTAGGTAATTCCATGTTTATACAGATAGCGGTGCAGATATTTCCATGTTTATACAGATGGCATTGTAGATATTTCCATGTTTATACAGATAACGGTGTAGATATTTCCATGTTTATACAGATAGCAATGTAAATATTTCCATGTTTATACAGATCACGGTGTAGATATTTCCAGGTTTATACAGATAGCGGTGTAGATATTTCCATGTTTATACAGATAGCGGTTTAGCTATTTCCATGTTTATACAGACCGCGGTGTAGGTATTTCCATGTTTATACAGATAGCGGTGTAGATATTTCCATGTTTATACAGATAGCGGTTTAGCTATTTCCATGTTTATACAGACCGCGGTGTAGATATTTCCATGTTTATTCAGATAGCGGTGTAGATATTTCCATGTTTGTACAGATGGCGGTGTTGATATTTCCATCTATACACAGATGACCGTGTAGATATTTCCATGTTTATACAGATGACTTTGTAGGTTTTTCCATGTTTATACAGATGGCGGTGTAGGTATTTCCATGTTTATAGAGATAGCTGTGCAGATATTTCCATGTATATACAGATAGCGGTGTAGATATTTCCATGTTTATAGAGATCGCGGTGTAGATATTTCCATGTTTATACAGACAGCAGTGTAGATATTTCCATGTTTATACACATAGCGGTGTACATATTTCCATGTTTATAGAGACAGCGGTGTAGGTATTTCCATGTTTATACAGATAGCGGTGCAGATATTTCCATGTTTATACAGATGCCTATGCAGATATTTCCATATTTATACAGAGGGCTCTGTAGATATTTCCATGTTTATACAGATGGCAGTGTAGATTTTTCCATGTTCCTACACATGACTGTGTAGGTATTTCCATGTTTATACAGATGGCTTTGTAGATATTTCCATGTTTATAGAGATAGCGGTGTAGATATTTCCATGTTTATACAGATAGCGGTGTAAATATTTCCATGTTTATACACATCGTGGTGTAGATATTTCCATGTTTATACAGATACCGGTGTAGAAATTTCCATGTTTATACAGACCGCAGTGTAGATATCTCCATGTTTATACAGATAGCGGTGTAGATATTTCCATGTTTGTACAGATGGCGGTGTTGGTGTTTCCATCTATACCCAGATTGCCGTGTAGGTATTTCCATGTGTATACAGATGGCATTGTAGATATTTCCATGTTTATACAGATGGTGGTGTAGATATTTCCATGTTTATACAGATGACTGTATAGGTATTTCCATGTTTTTACAGATGGCATTGTACATCTTTCCATGTTTATAGAGATAGCAGTGTAGATATTTCCATGTTTATACAGATGGCGGTGTAGATATTTCCATGTTTATAGAGATAGCGGTGTAGATATTTCCATATTTATGCAGATAACGGTGTAGATATTTCCATGTTTATGCCGATAACAGTGTAAATATTTCCATGTTTATACAGATCACGGTGTAGATATTTCCAGGTTTATAGAGATAGCAGTGTAGATATTTCCATGTTTATACAGATAGCGGTTTAGCTATTTCCATGTTTATACAGACCGCGGTGTAGATATTTCCATGTTTATACAGATAGCGGTGCAGATATTTCCATGTTTGTACAGATGGCGGTGTTGATATTTCCATCTATACACAGATGACCGTGTAGATATTTCCATGTTTATACAGATGACTTTGTAGGTTTTTCCATGTTTATACAGATGGCGGTGTAGGTATTTCCATGTTTATACAGATATCTGTGTAGATATTTCCATGTATATACAGATAGCGGTGTAGATATTTCCATGTTTATAGAGATCGCGGTGTAGATATTTCCAAGTTTATACAGACAGCAGTGTAGATATTTCCATGTTTATACACATAGCGGTGTACATGTTTCCACGTTTATAGAGACAGCGGTGTAGGTATTTCCATGTTTATACAGATAGCGGTGCAGATATTTCCATGTTTATACAGATGCCTATGAAGATATTTCCATATTTATACAGAGGGCTCTGTAGATATTTCCATGTTTATACAGATGGCAGTGTAGATTTTTCCATGTTCCCACACATGACTGTGTAGGTATTTCCATGATTATACAGATGGCTTTGTAGATATTTCCATGATTATAGAGATAGCGGTGTAGATATTTCCATGTTTATACAGATAGCGGTGTAAATATTTCCATGTTTATACAGATCGTGGTGTAGATATTTCCATGTTTATACAGATACCGGTGTAGAAATTTCCATGTTTATACAGACCGCAGTGTAGATATCTCCATGTTTATACAGATAGAGGTGTAGATATTTCCATGTTTGTACAGATGGCGGTGTTGGTGTTTCCATCTATACACAGATTGCCGTGTAGGTATTTCCATGTGTATGCAGATGGCATTGTAGATATTTCCATGTTTCTACAGATGGTGGTGTAGATATTTCCATGTTTATACAGATGACTGTATAGGTATTTCCATGTTTTTACAGATGGCATTGTAGATATTTCCATGTTTATAGAGATAGCAGTGTAGATATTTCCATGTTTATACAGATGGCGATGTAGATATTTCCATGTTTATACAGATAGCAGTGTAAATATTTCCATGTTTATACAGATCACGGTGTAGATATTTCCAGGTTTATACAGATAGCAGTGTAGATATTTCCATGTATATACAGATGGCTGTGTAGATATTTCCATGTTCATACAGATGGCTGTGTAGATATTTCCAAGTTTATACTGACGACTTTGTAGTTATTTCCATGTTTATACAGATGGCGGTGTAGGTATTTACATGTTTATAGAGATAGCTGTGTAGATATTTCCATGTTTATACAGATAGCGGTGTAGATATTTCCATGTTTATAGAGATAGCGGTGTAGATATTTCCATATTTATACAGATAACGGTGTAGATATTTCCATGTTTATACAGATAGCAGTGTAAATATTTCCATGTTTATACAGATCACGTTGTAGATATTTCCAGGTTTATACAGATAGCAGTGAAGATATTTCCATGTTTATACAGATAGCGGTTTAGCTATTTCCATGTTTATACAGACCGCGGTGTAGATATTTCCATGTTTATACAGATAGCGGTGCAGATATTTCCATGTTTGTACAGATGGCGGTGTTGATATGTCCATCTATACACAGATGACCGTGTAGATATTTCCATGTTTATACAGAAGGCTGCGCAGATATTTCCATGGATATGAAGAAGGCGGTGTAGATATTTCCATGTTTATACAGATAGTGGTGTAGATATTTCCATGTATATTCAGATGGCTGTGTAGATATTTCCATGTTTATACAGTTGGCTGTGTAGATATTTCCATGTTTATACAGATGACTTTGTAGGTATTTCCATGTTTATACAGATGGCGGTGTAGGTATTTCCATGTTTATAGAGATAGCTGTGTAGATATTTCCATGTTTATACAGATGGCGTTGTAGGTATTTCCATGTTTATAGAGATAGCTGTGTAGATATCTGCATGTTTATACAGATAGCGGTGTAGATATTTCCATGTTCATACAGATCGCGGTGTAGATATTTCCATGTTTATGCAGACAGCAGTGGAGATATTTCCATGTTTATACACATAGCGGTGTACATATTTCCATGTTTATAGAGACAGCGGTGTAGTTATTTCCATGTTTATAGAGATCACGGTGTAGATATTTCCATGTTTATACAGACAGCAGTGGAGATATTTCCATGTTTATACACATAGCGTTGTACATATTTCCATGTTTATAGAGACAGCGGTGTAGTTACTTCCATGTTTATACAGATAGCGGTGCAGATATTACCATGTTTATACAGATGCCTATGCAGATATTTCCATATTTATACAGAGGGCTCTGTAGATATTTCCATGTTTATACCGATGGCAGTGTAGATTTTTCCATGTTCCTACACATGACTGTGTAGGTATTTCCATGTTTATGCAGATGGTTTTGTAGATATTTCCATGTTTATAGAGATAGCGGTGCAGATATTTCCATGTTTATACAGATAGCGGTGTAAATATTTCCATGTTTATACAGATCGTGGTGTAGATATTTCCATGTTTATACAGATACCAGTGTAGAAATTTCCATGTTTATACAGACCGCAGTGTAGATATCTCCATGTTTATACAGATAGCGGTGTAGATATTTCCATGTTTATACAGATGGCGGTGTAGATATTTCCATGTTTATAGAGATAGCGGTGTAGATATTTCCATATTTATACAGATAACGGTGTAGATATTTCCATGTTTATGCAGATAACAGTGTAAATATTTCCATGTTTATACAGATCACGGTGTAGATATTTCCAGGTTTATAGAGATAGCAGTGTAGATATTTCCATGTTTATACAGATAGCGGTTTAGCTATTTCCATGTTTATACAGACCGCTGTGTAGATATTTCCATGTTTATACAGATAGCGGTGCAGATATTTCCATGTTTGTACAGATGGCGGTGTTGATATTTCCATCTATACACAGATGACCGTGTAGATATTTCCATGTTTATACAGAAGACGGCGCAGATATTTCCATGGATATGTAGAAGGCGGTGTAGATATTTCCATGTTTATACAGATAGCGGTGTAGATATTTCCATGTATATACAGATGGCTGTGTAGATATTTCCATGTTTATACAGATGGCTGTGTAGATATTTCCATGTTTATGCAGATGACTTTGTGGGTATTTACATGTTTATACAGATGGCGGTGTAGGTATTTCCATGTTTATAGAGATAGCTGTGTAGATATTTCCATGTTTATACAGATAGCAGTGTAGATATTTCCATGTTTATAGAGATAGCCGTGTAGATATTTCCATATTTATACAGATAACGGTGTAGATATTTCCATGTTTATACAGATAGCAGTGTAAATATTTCCATGTTTATACAGATCACGGTGTAGATATTTCCAGGTTTATACAGATAGCAGTGTAGATATTTCCATGTTTATACAGATAGCGGTTTAGCTATTTCCATGTTTATACAGACCGCGGTGGAGATATTTCCATGTTTATACAGATAGCGGTGCAGATATTTCCATGTTTGTACAGATGGCGGTGTTGATATTTCCATCTATACACAGATGACCGTGTAGATATTTCCATGTTTATACAGAAGGCGGCGCAGATATTTCCATGGATATGTAGAAGGCGGTGTAGATTTTCCATGTTTATACAGATTGTGGTGTAGATATTTCCATGTATATACAGATGGCTGTGTAGATATTTCCATGTTTATACAGATGGCTGTGTAGATATTTCCATGTTTATACAGATGACTTTGTAGGTATTTCCATGTTTATACAGATGGCGGTGTAGGTATTTCCATGTTTGTAGAGATAGCTGTGTAGATATTTCCATGTTTATACAGATGACGGTGTAGGTATTTCCATGTTTATAGAGATAGCTGTGTAGATATTTCCATGTTTATACAGATAGCGGTGTAGATATTTCCATGTTTATAGAGATCGTGGTGTAGATATTTCCATGTTTATGCAGACAGCAGTGTAGATATTTCCATGTTTGTACACATAGCGGTGTACTTATTTCCATGTTTATAGAGACAGCGGTGTAGGTATTTCCATGTTTACACAGATCACGGTGTAGATATTTCCATGTTTATACAGACAGCAGTGGAGATATTTCCATGTTTATACACATAGCGTTGTACATGTTTCCATGTTTATAGATATAGCGGTGTAGATATTTCCATGTTTTTACAGATAGCGGTGTAAATATTTCCATGTTTATACATATCGTGGTGTAGATATTTCCATGTTTATACAGATACCGGTGTAGAGTTTTCCATGTTTATACAGACCGCAGTGTAGATATCTCCATGTTTATACAGATAGCGGTGTAGATATTTCCATGTGTATACAGACCACGGTGTACATATTTCCATGTTTATACAGACCGCTTTGAAGATATTTCCATGTTTATACAGATAGCGGTCAGATATTTCCATGTTTGTACAGATGGCGGTGTTGATATTTCCATCTATACACAGATGTCCGTGTAGATATTTCCATGTTTATACAGAAGGCGGCGCAGATATTTCCATGGATATGTAGAAGGCGGTGTAGATATTACCATGTTTACACAGATAGCGGTGTAGATATTTCCATGTATATACAGATGGCTGTGTAGATATTTCCATGTTTATACAGATGGCTGTGTAGATATTTCCATGTTTATACAGATAGCGGTGTAGATATTTCCACGCTTATACAGATCGCGGTGTAGATATTTCCATGTTTATACAGACAGCAGTGGAGATATTTCCATGTTTATACGCATAGCGGTGTACATATTTCCATGTTTATAGAGACAGCGGTGTAGGTATTTCCACGTTTCTACAGATAGCGGTGCAGATATTTCCATGTTTATACAGATGCCTATGCAGATATTTGCATATTTATACAGAGGGTTCTGTAGATATTTCCATGTTTATACAGATGGCAGTGTAGATTTTTCCATGTTCCTACACATGACTGTGTAGGTATTTCCATGTTTATACAGATGGCTTTGTACATATTTCCATGTTTATAGAGATAGCGGTGTAGATATTTCCATGTTTATACAGATAGCGGTGTAAATATTTCCATGTTTATACAGATCGTGGTGTAGATATTTCCATGTTTATACAGATACCGGTGTAGAAATTTCCATGCTTATACAGACCGCAGTGTAGATATCTCCATGTTTATACAGATAGCGGTGTAGATATTTCCATGTTTGTACAGATGGCGGTGTTGGTGTTTCCATCTATACACAGATTGCCGTGTAGGTATTTCCATGTGTATACAGATGCCATTGTAGATATTTCCATGTTTATACAGATGGTGGTGTAGATATTTCCATGTTTATACAGATGACTGTATAGGTATTTCCATGTTTTTACAGATGGCATAGTAGATATTTCCATGTTTATACAGACCGCGGTGTAGATATTTCCATGTTTATAAAGATAGCGGTGCAGATATTTCCATGTTTTTACAGATGGCGGTGTTGATATTTCCATCTATACACAGATGACCGTGTAGATATTTCCATGTTTATACAGAAGGCGGCGCAGATATTTCCATGGATATGTAGAAGGCGGTGTAGATATTTCCATGTTTATACAGATAGCGGTGTAGATATTTCCATGTATATACAGATGGCTGGGTACATATTTCCATGTTTATACAGATGGCTGTGTAGATATTTCCATGTTTATACAGATGACTTTGTAGGTATTTCCATGTTTATACAGATGGCGCTGTAGCTATTTCCATGTTTATAGAGATAGCTGTGTAGATATTTCCATCTTTATACAGATAGCGGTGTACATATTTCCATGTTTATAGAGACAGCGGTGTAGGTATTTCCATGTTTATACAGATAGCGGTGCAGATATTTCCATGTTTATACAGATGCCTATGCAGATATTTCCATATTTATAGAGAGGGCTCTGTAGATATTTCCATGTTTATACAAATGGCAGTGTAGATTTTTCCATGTTCCTACACATGACTTTGTAGTTATTTCCATGTTTATACAGATGGCTTTGTAGATATTTCCATGTTTATAGAGATAGCGGTGTAGATATTTCCATGTTTATACACATATCGGTGTAAATATTTCCATGTTTATACAGATCGTTGTGTAGATATTTCCATGTTTATACAGATAGCAGTGTAGATATTTCCATGTTTGTACAGATGGCAGTGGTGATGTTTCCATCTATATACAGATTGCCGTGTAGGTATTTCCATGTGTATACAGATGGCATTGTAGATATTTCCATGTTTATACAGACCGTGGTGTAGATATTTCCATGTTTATACAGATGACTGTATAGGTATTTCCATGTTTTTACAGATGGCATTGTAGATATTTCCATGTTTATAGAGATAACGGTGTAGATATTTCCATATTTATACAGATATCGGTGTAGATATTTCCATGTTTATACAGATAGCAGTGTAAATATTTCCTTGTTTATACAGATCACGGTGTAGATATTTCCATGTTTATATAGACCGCTTTGAAAATATTTCCATGTTTATATAGATAGCGGTGCAGATATTTCCATGTTTGTACAGATGGCGGTGTTGATATTTCCATCTATACACAGATGACCGTGTAGATATTTCCATGTTTATACAGAAGGCGGCGCAGATATTTCCTTGGATATGTAGAAGGCCGTGTAGATATTTCCATGTTTATACAGATAGCGGTGTAGATATTTCCATGTATATACAGATGGCTGTGTAGATATTTCCATGTTTATACAGATGGCTGTGTAGATATTTCCATGTTTATACAGATGACTTTGTAGGTATTTCCATGTTTATACAGATGGCGGTGTAGGTATTTCCATGTTTATAGAGATAGCTGTGTAGATATTTCCATGTTTATACAGATAGCGGTGTAGATATTTCCATGTTTATACAGATCGCGGTGTAGATATTTTCATGTTTATACAGACAGCAGTGGAGATACTTCCATGTTTATACGCATAGCGGTGTACATATTTCCACGTTTATAGAGACAGCGGTGTAGGTATTTCCATGTTTATACAGATAGCGGTGCAGATATTTCCATGTTTATACAGATGCCTATGCAGATATTTCCATATTTATACAGAGGGCTCTGTAGATATTTCCATGTTTATACAGATGGCAGTGTAGATTTTTCCATGTTCCTAGACATGACTGTGTAGGTATTTCCATGTTTATACAGATGGCTGTGTAGATATTTCCATGTTTATAGAGATAGCGGTGTAGATATTTCCATGTTTATACAGATAGCGGTGTAAATATTTCCATGTTTATACAGATCGTGGTGTAGATATTTCCATGTTTATACAGATACCGGTGTAGAAATTTCCATGTTTATACAGACCGCAGTGTAGATATCTCCATGTTTATACAGATAGCGGTGTAGATTTTTCCATGTTTGTACAGATGGTGGTGTTGGTGTTTCCATCTATACACAGATTGCCGTGTAGGTATTTCCATGTGTATACAGATGGCATTGTAGATATTTCCATGTTTATACAGATGGTGGTGTAGATATTTCCATGTTTATACAAATGACTGTATAGGTATTTCCATGTTTTTAGAGATGGCATTGTAGATATTTCCATGTTTATAGAGATAGCGGTGTAGATATTTCCATATTTATACAGATAACGGTGTACATATTTCCGTGTTTATAGAGATAGCAGTGTAAATATTTCCATGTTTATACAGATCACGGTGTAGATATTTCCATGTTTATACAGACCGCTTTGAAGATATTTCCTTGTTTATACAGATAGCGGTGCAGATATTTCCATGTTTGTACAGATGGCGGTGTTGATATTTCCATCTATACACAGATGACCGTGTAGATATTTCCATGTTTATACAGAAGGCGGCGCAGATATTTCCATGGATATGTAGAAGGCCGTGTAGATATTTCCATGTTTATACAGATAGCGGTGTAGATATTTCCATGTATATACAGATGGCTGTGTAGATATTTCCATGTTTATACAGATGGCTGTGTAGATATTTCCATGTTTATAAAGATAGCCTTGTAGATATTTCCATGTTTGTACAGATGGCGGTGGTGATGTTTCCATCTATATACAGATTGCCGTGTAGGTATTTCCATGTGTATACAGATGGCATTGTAGATATTTCCATGTTTATACAGACCGTGGTGTAGATATTTCCATGTTTATACAGATGACTGTATAGGTGTTTCCATGTTTTTACAGATGGCATTGTAGATATTTCCATGTTTATAGAGATAACGGTGTAGATATTTCCATATTTATACAGATAACGGTGTAGATATTTCCATGTTTATACAGATAGCAGTGTAAATATTTCCTTGTTTATACAGATCACGGTGTAGATATTTCCATGTTTATATAGACCGCTTTGAAAATATTTCCATGTTTATATAGATAGCGGTGCAGATATTTCCATGTTTGTACAGATGGCGGTGTTGATATTTCCATCTATACACAGATGACCGTGTAGATATTTCCATGTTTATACAGAAGGCGGCGCAGATATTTCCATGGATATGTACAAGGCCGTGTAGATATTTCCATGTTTATACAGATAGCGGTGTAGATATTTCCATGTATATACAGATGGCTGTGTAGATATTTCCATGTTTATACAGATGGCTGTGTAGATATTTCCATGTTTATACAGATGACTTTGTAGGTATTTCCATGTTTATACAGATGGCGGTGTAGGTATTTCCATGTTTATAGAGATAGCTGTGTAGATATTTCCATGTTTATACAGATAGCGGTGTAGATATTTCCATGTTTATACAGATCGCGGTGTAGATATTTTCATGTTTATACAGACAGCAGTGGAGATACTTCCATGTTTATACGCATAGCGGTGTACATATTTCCACGTTTATAGAGACAGCGGTGAAGGTATTTCCATGTTTATACAGATAGCGGTGCAGATATTTCCATGTTTATACAGATGCCTATGCAGATATTTCCATATTTATACAGAGGGCTCTGTAGATATTTCCATGTTTATACAGATGGCAGTGTAGATTTTTCCATGTTCCTAGACATGACTGTGTAGGTATTTCCATGTTTATACAGATGGCTGTGTAGATATTTCCATGTTTATAGAGATAGCGGTGTATATATTTCCATGTTTATACAGATAGCGGTGTAAATATTTCCATGTTTATACAGATCGTGGTGTAGGTATTTCCATGTTTATACAGATACCGGTGTAGAAATTTGCATGTTTATACAGACCGCAGTGTAGATATCTCCATGTTTATACAGATAGCGGTGTAGATATTTCCATGTTTGTACAGATTGCGGTGTTGGTGTTTCCATTTATACACAGATTGCCGTGTAGGTATTTCCATGTGTATACAGATGGCATTGTAGATATTTCCATGTTTATACAGATGGTGGTGTAGATATTTCCATGTTTATACAAATGACTGTATAGGTATTTCCATGTTTTTAGAGATGGCATTGTAGATATTTCCATGTTTATAGAGATAGCAGTGTAGATATTTCCATATTTATACAGATAACGGTGTAGATATTTCCGGGTTTATAGAGATAGCAGTGTAAATATTTCCATGTTTATACAGATCACGGTGTAGATATTTCCATGTTTATACAGACCGCTTTGAAGATATTTCCATGTTTATACAGATAGCGGTGCAGATATTTCCATGTTTGTACAGATGGCGGTGTTGATATTTCAATCTATACACAGATGACCGTGTAGATATTTCCATGTTTATACAGAAGGCGGCGCAGATATTTCCATGGATATGTAGAAGGCCGTGTAGATATTTCCATGTTTATACAGATAGCGGTGTAGATATTTCCATGTATATACAGATGGCTGTGTAGATATTTCCATGCTTATACAGATGGCTGTGTAGATATTTCCATGTTTATACAGATGACTTTGTAGGTATTTCCATGTTTATACAGATGGCGGTGTAGGTATTTCCATGTTTATAGAGATAGCTGTGTAGATATTTCCATGTATGTACAGATGGCGGTGTAGGTATTTCCATGTTTTTAGAAATTGCTGTGTAGATATTTCCATGTTTATACAGATAGCGGTGTAGATATTTCCACGCTTATACAGATCGCGGTGTAGATATTTCCATGTTTATACAGACAGCAGTGGAGATATTTCCATGTTTATACGCATAGCGGTGTACATATTTCCATGTTTATAGAGACAGCGGTGTAGGTATTTCCACGTTTCTACAGATAGTGGTGCAGATATTTCCATGTTTATACAGATGCCTATGCAGATATTTCCATATTTATACAGAGGGCTCTGTAGATATTTCCATGTTTATACAGATGGCAGTGTAGATTTTTC
The DNA here is from genome assembly GCF_028858775.2 of Pan troglodytes. Lineage (NCBI taxonomy): Eukaryota > Metazoa > Chordata > Mammalia > Primates > Hominidae > Pan > Pan troglodytes. The sequence goes on from NC_072418.2 coordinate 64,609,538, forward strand.
CATGTTCCTACACATGACTGTGTAGGTATTTCCATGTTTATACAGATGGCTTTGTACATATTTCCATGTTTATAGAGATAGCGGTGTAGATATTTCCATGTTTATACAGATAGCGGTGTAAATATTTCCATGTTTATACAGATCGTGGTGTAGATATTTCCATTTTTCTACAGATACCGGTGTAGAAATTTCCATGCTTATACAGACCGCAGTGTAGGTATCTCCATGTTTATACAGATAGCGGTGTAGATATTTCCATGTTTGTACAGATGGCGGTGTTGGTGTTTCCATCTATACACAGATTGCCGTGTAGGTATTTCCATGTGTATACAGATGCCATTGTAGATATTTCCATGTTTATACAGATGGTGGTGTAGATATTTCCATGTTTATACAGATGACTGTATAGGTATTTCCATGTTTTTACAGATGGCATAGTAGATATTTCCATGTTTATAGAGATAGCAGTGTAGATATTTCCATGTTTATACAGATAGCGGTTTAGCTATTTCCATGTTTATACAGACCGCGGTGTAGATATTTCCATGTTTATACAGATAGTGGTGCAGATATTTCCATGTTTGTACCGATGGCGGTGTTGATATTTCCATCTTTACACAGATGACCGTGAAGATATTTCCATGTTTATACAGAAGGCGGCGCAGATATTTCCATGGATATGTAGAAGGCGGTGTGGATATTTCCATGTTTATACAGATAGCGGTGTAGATATTTCCATGTATATACAGATGGCTGTGTAGATATTTCCATGTTTATACAGATGGCTGTGTAGATATTTCCATGTTTATACAGATGACTTTGTAGGTATTTCCATGTTTATACAGATGGCGCTGTAGCTATTTCCATGTTTATAGAGATAGCTGTGAAGATATTTCCATGTTTATACAGATAGCGGTGTACATATTTCCATATTTATAGAGACAGCGGTGTAGGTATTTCCATGTTTATACAGATAGCGGTGCAGATATTTCCATGTTTATACAGATGCCTATGCAGATATTTCCATATTTATAGAGAGGGCTCTGTAGATATTTCCATGTATATACAAATGGCAGTGTAGATTTTTCCGTGTTCCTACACATGACTGTGTAGTTATTTCCATGTTTATACAGATGGCTTTGTAGATATTTCCATGTTTATAGAGATAGCGGTGTAGATATTTCCATGTTTATACACATAGCGGTGTAAATATTTCCATGTTTATACAGATCGTGGTGTAGATATTTCCATGTTTATACAGATAGCGGTGTAGATATTTCCATGTTTGTACAGATGGCGGTGTTGATGTTTCCATCTATATACAGATTGCCGTGTAGGTATTTCCATGTGTATACAGATGGCATTGTAGATATTTCCATGTTTATACAGACCGTGGTGTAGATATTTCCATGTTTATACAGATGACTGTGTAGGTATTTCCATGTTTATACAGATGGCTTTGTAGATATTTCCATGTTTATAGATATAGCGGTGTAGATATTTCCATGTTTTTACAGATAGCGGTGTAAATATTTCCATGTTTATACATATCGTGGTGTAGATATTTCCATGTTTATACAGATACCGGTGTAGAATTTTCCATGTTTATGCAGACCGCAGTGTAGATATCTCCATGTTTATACAGATAGCGGTGTAGATATTTCCATGTTTGTACAGATGGCGGTGTTGGTGTTTCCATCTATACACAGATTGCCGTGTAGGTATTTCCATGTGTATACAGATGGCATTGTAGATATTTCCATGTTTATACACTTGGTGTTGTAGATATTTCCATGTTTATACAGATGACTGTATAGGTATTTCCATGTTTTTCCAGATGGCATTGTAGGTATTTCCATGTTTATAGAGATAGCAGTGTAGATATTTCCATGTTTATACAGATGGCGGTGTAGATATTTCCATGTTTATAGAGATAGCGGTGTAGACATTTCCATATTTATACAGATAACGGTGTAGATATTTCCATGTTTATACAGATAGCAGTGTAAATATTTCCATGTTTATACAGATCACCGTGTAGGTATTTCCAGGTTTATAGAGATAGCAGTGTAGATATTTCCATGTTTATACAGATAGCGGTTTAGATATTTCCATGAATATACAGACTGCGGTGTAGATATTTCCATGTTTATACAGATAGCGGTGCAGATATTTCCATGCTTGTACAGATGGCGGTGTTGCTATTTCCATCTATACACAGATGACCGTGAAGATATTTCCATGTTTATACAGAAGGCGGCGCAGATATTTCCATGGATATGTAGAAGGCGGTGTAGATATTTCCATGTTTATACAGATAGCGGTGTAGATATTTCCATGTTTACACAGATGGCGGTGTAGAAATTTCCATGTTTATAGAGATAGCGGTGTAGATATTTCCATATTTATACAGATAACGGTGTAGATAATTCCATGTTTATACAGATAGCAGTGTAAATATTTCCATGTTTATACAGATAGCGGTTTAGCTATTTCCATGTTTATACAGACCACGGTGTAGATATTTCCATGTTTATACAGATAGCGGTGCAGATATTTCCATGTTTGTACAGATGGCGGTGTTGATATTTCCATCTATACACAGATGACCGTGTAGATATTTTCATGTTTATACAGAAGGCGGCACAGATATTTCCATGGATATGTAGAAGGCGGTGTAGGTATTTCCAAGTTTATACAGATAGCGGCGTAGATATTTCCATGTTTATACAGATCACATTGTAGATATTTCCATGTTTACACAGACAGCAGTGGAGATATTTCCATGTTTATACACATAGCGGTGTACATATTTCCATGTTTATAGACACAGCGGTGTAGGTATTTCCATGTTTATAGAGATAGCGGTGCAGTTATTTCCATGTTTATACAGATGCCTATGCAGATATTTCCATATTTATACAGAGGGCTCTGTAGATATTTCCATGTTTATACAAATGGCAGTGTAGATTTTCCCATGTTCCTACACATGACTGTGTAGGTATTTCCATGTTTATACAGATGGCTTTGTAGATATTTCCATGTTTATAGATATAGCGGTGTAGATATTTCCATGTTTTTACAGATAGCAGTGTAAATATTTCCATGTTTATACATATCGTGGTGTAGATATTTCCATGTTTATACAGATACCGGTGTAGAATTTTCCATGTTTATGCAGACCGCAGTGTAGATATCTCCATGTTTATACAGATAGCGGTGTAGATATTTCCATGTTTGTACAGATGGCGGTGTTGGTGTTTCCATCTATACACAGATTGCCGTGTAGGTATTTCCATGTGTATACAGATGGCATTGTAGATATTTCCATGTTTATACACTTGGTGGTGTAGATATTTCCATGTTTATACAGATGACTGTATAGGTATTTCCATGTTTTTACAGATGGCATTGTAGATATTTCCATGTTTATAGAGATAGCAGTGTAGATATTTCCATGTTTATACAGATGGCGGTGTAGATATTTCCATGTTTATAGAGATAGCGGTGTAGACATTTCCATATTTATACAGATAACGGTGTAGATATTTCCATGTTTATACAGATAGCAGTGTAAATATTTCCATGTTTATACAGATCACCGTGTAGATATTTCCAGGTTTATAGAGATAGCAGTGTAGATATTTCCATGTTTATACAGATAGCGGTTTAGATATTTCCATGAATATACAGACCGCGGTGTAGATATTTCCATGTTTATACAGATAGCGGTGCAGATATTTCCATGTTTGTACAGATGGCGGTGTTGCTATTTCCATCTATACACAGATGACCGTGAAGATATTTCCATGTTTATACAGAAGGCGGCGCAGATATTTCCATGGATATGTAGAAGGCGGTGTAGATATTTCCATGTTTATACAGATAGCGGTGTAGATATTTCCATGTTTACACAGATGGCGGTGTAGAAATTTCCATGTTTATAGAGATAGCGGTGTAGATATTTCCATATTTATACAGATAACGGTGTAGATAATTCCATGTTTATACAGATAGCAGTGTAAATATTTCCATGTTTATACAGATAGCGGTTTAGCTATTTCCATGTTTATACAGACCACGGTGTAGATATTTCCATGTTTATACAGATAGCGGTGCAGATATTTCCATGTTTGTACAGATGGCGGTGTTGATATTTCCATCTATACACAGATGACCGTGTAGATATTTTCATGTTTATACAGAAGGCGGCACAGATATTTCCATGGATATGTAGAAGGCAGTGTAGGTATTTCCAAGTTTATACAGATAGTGGTGTAGATATTTCCATGTTTATACAGATCACATTGTAGATATTTCCATGTTTACACAGACAGCAGTGGAGATATTTCCATGTTTATACACATAGCGGTGTACATATTTCCATGTTTATAGACACAGCGGTGTAGGTATTTCCATGTTTATAGAGATAGCGGTGCAGTTATTTCCATGTTTATACAGATGCCTATGCAGATATTTCCATATTTATACAGAGGGCTCTGTAGATATTTCCATGTTTATACAAATGGCAGTGTAGATTTTTCCATGTTCCTACACATGACTGTGTAGGTATTTCCATGTTTATACAGATGGCTTTGTAGATATTTCCATGTTTATAGATATAGCGGTGTAGATATTTCCATGTTTTTACAGATAGCGGTGTAAATATTTCCATGTTTATACATATCGTGGTGTAGATATTTCCATGTTTATACAGATACCGGTGTAGAATTTTCCATGTTTATGCAGACCGCAGTGTAGATATCTCCATGTTTATACAGATAGCGGTGTAGATATTTCCATGTTTGTACAGATGGCGGTGTTGGTGTTTCCATCTATACACAGATTGCCGTGTAGGTATTTCCATGTGTATACAGATGGCATTGTAGATATTTCCATGTTTATACACTTGGTGGTGTAGATATTTCCATGTTTACACAGATGACTGTATAGGTATTTCCATGTTTTTACAGATGGCATTGTAGATATTTCCATGTTTATAGAGATAGCAGTGTAGATATTTCCATGTTTATACAGATGGCGGTGTAGATATTTCCATGTTTATAGAGATAGCGGTGTAGACATTTCCATATTTATACAGATAACGGTGTAGATATTTCCATGTTTATACAGATAGCAGTGTAAATATTTCCATGTTTATACAGATCACCGTGTAGATATTTCCAGGTTTATAGAGATAGCAGTGTAGATATTTCCATGTTTATACAGATAGCGGTTTAGATATTTCCATGAATATACAGACCGCGGTGTAGATATTTCCATGTTTATACAGATAGCGGTGCAGATATTTCCATGTTTGTACAGATGGCGGTGTTGCTATTTCCATCTATACACAGATGACCGTGAAGATATTTCCATGTTTATACAGAAGGCGGCGCAGATATTTCCATGGATATGTAGAAGGCGGTGTAGATATTTCCATGTTTATACAGATAGCGGTGTAGATATTTCCATGTTTACACAGATGGCGGTGTAGAAATTTCCATGTTTATAGAGATAGCGGTGTAGATATTTCCATATTTATACAGATAACAGTGTAGATAATTCCATGTTTATACAGATAGCAGTGTAAATATTTCCATGTTTATACAGATAGCGGTTTAGCTATTTCCATGTTTATACAGACCACGGTGTAGATATTTCCATGTTTATACAGATAGCGGTGCAGATATTTCCATGTTTGTACAGATGGCGGTGTTGATATTTCCATCTATACACAGATGACCGTGTAGATATTTTCATGTTTATACAGAAGGCGGCACAGATATTTCCATGGATATGTAGAAGGCGGTGTAGATATTTCCAAGTTTATACAGATAGTGGTGTAGATATTTCCATGTTTATACAGATCACATTGTAGATATTTCCATGTTTACACAGACAGCAGTGGAGGTATTTCCATGTTTATACACATAGCGGTGTACATATTTCCATGTTTATAGACACAGCGGTGTAGGTATTTCCATGTTTATAGAGATAGCGGTGCAGTTATTTCCATGTTTATACAAATGCCTATGCAGATATTTCCATATTTATACAGAGGGCTCTGTAGATATTTCCATGTTTATACAAATGGCAGGTGTAGATTTTTCCATGTTCCTACACATGACTGTGTAGGTATTTCCATGTTTATACAGATGGCTTTGTAGATATTTCCATGTTTATAGATACAGCGGTGTAGATATTTCCATGTTTTTACAGATAGCGGTTTAATTATTTCCATGTTTATACATATCGTGGTGTAGATATTTCCATGTATATACAGATACCGGTGTAGAATTTTCCATGTTTATACAGACCGCAGTGTAGATATCTCCATGTTTATACAGATAGCGGTGTAGATATTTCCATGTTTGTACAGATGGCGGTGTTGGTGTCTCCATCTATACACAGATTGCCGTGCAGGTATTTCCATGTGTATACAGATGGCATTGTAGATATTTCCATGTTTATACAGTTGGTGGTGTAGATATTTCCATGTTTATACAGAGGACTGTATAGGTATTTCCATGTTTTTACAGATGGCATTGTGGATATTTCCATGTTTATAGAGATAGCAGTGTAGATATTTCCATGTTTATTCAGATGGCGGTGTAGATATTTCCATATTTATAGAGATAGTGGTGTAGACATTTCCATATTTATACAGATAACGGTGTAGATATTTACATGTTTATACAGATAGCAGTGTAAATATTTCCATGTTTATACAGATCACGGTGTAGATATTTCCAGGTTTATAGAGATAGCAGTGTAGATATTTCCATGTTTATACCGATAGCGGTTTAGATATTTCCATGTTTATACAGACCGCGGTGTAGATATTTCCATGTTTATACTGATATCGGTGCAGATATTTCCATGTTTGTACAAATGGCGGTGTCGATATTTCCATCTATACACAGATGACAGTGTAGATATTTGCATGTTTATACAGAAGGCGGCGCTGATATTTCCATGGATATGTAGAAGGCGGTGTAGAAATTTCCATGTTTATACAGATGGCGGTGTAGATATTTCCATGTATATACAGATGGCTGTGTAGATATTTCCATTTTTATACAGATGGCAGTATAGATATTTCCACGTTTATACAGAGGGCTCTGTAGATATTTCCATGTTTATACAGATGGCAGTGTAGGTATTTCCATGTTTATAGAGATAGCTGTGTGGATATTTCCATGTTTATACAGATAGCGGTGTAGATATTTCCATGTTTATACAGATCACGGTGTAGATATTTCCATGTTTATACAGACAGCAGTGGTGATATTTCCATGTTTATACTCATAGCATTGTACATATTTCCATGTTTATAGAGACTGCGGTGTAGGTATTTCCATGTTTATACAGATAGCGGTGTAAATATTTCGATGTTTATACAGACAGCAGTGGAGATATTTCCATGTTTATACTCATAGCATTGTACATATTTCCATGTTTATAGAGACAGCGGTGTAGGTATTTCCATGTTTATACAGATAGCGGTGTAAATATTTCCATGTTTATACAGATCGTCGTGTAGATATTTCCATGTTTATACAGATACCGGTGTAGAAATTTCCATGTTTATACAGATGTCTACGCAGATATTTCCATATTTATACAGAGGGCTCTGTAGATATTTCCATGTTTATACAAATGGCAGTGTAGATTTTTCCATGTTCCTACACATGACTGTGTAGGTATTTCCATGTTTATACAGATGGCTTTGTAGATATTTCCATGTTTATAGAGATTGCGGTGTAGATATTTCGATGTTATACAGATAGCGGTGTAAATATTTCCATGTTTATACAGATCGTGGTGTAGATATTTCCATGTTTATACAGATACCGGTGTAGAAATTTCCATGTTTATACAGACCGCAGTGTAGATATCTCCAGGTTTATTCAGATAGCGGTGTAGATATTTCCATGTTTGTACAGATGGCGGTGTTGGTGTTTCCATCTATACACAGATTGCCGTGCAGGTATTTCCATGTGTATACAGATGGCATTGTAGATATTTCCATGTTTATACAGATGGTGGTGTAGATATTTCCATGTTTATACAGATGACTGTATAGGTATTTCCATGTTTTTACAGATGGCATAGTAGATATTTCCATGTTTATAGAGATCGTAATGTAGATATTTCCATGTTTATACAGATGACTTTGTACGTATTTCCATGTTTATACAGATGGCGGTGTAGGTATTTCCATGTTTATAGAGATAGCTGTGTAGATATTTCCATGTTTATACAGATAGCGGTGTAGATATTTCCATGTTTATACAGATGGCGGTGTAGATATTTCCATGTTTATAGAGATAGCGGTGTAGATATTTCCATATTTATACAGATAACGGTGTAGATATTTCCATGTTTATACAGATAGCAGTGTAAATATTTCCATGTTTATACAGATCACGGTGTAGATATTTCCAGGTTTATAGAGATAGCCGTGTAGATATTTCCATGTTTATACAGATAGCGGTTTGGATATTTCCATGTTTATACAGACCGTGGTGTAGATATTTCCATGTTTATACAGATAGCGGTGCAGATATTTCCATGTTTGTACAGATGGCGGTGTTGGTATTTCCATCTTTACACAGATGACCGTGAAGATATTTCCGTGTTTATACAGAAGGCGGCGCAGATATTTCCATGGATATGTAGAAGGCGGTGTAGATATTTCCATGTTTATACAGATAGCGGTGTAGATATTTCTATGTATATACAGATGGCTGTGTAGATATTCCCATGTTTATAAAGATGGCTGTGTAGATATTTCCATGTTTATACAGATGACTTTGTAAGTATTTCCATGTTTATACAGATGGCTGTGTAGATATTTCCATGTTTATACAGATGACATTGTAAGTATTTCCATGTTTATACAGATGGCGGTGTAGGTATTTCCATGTTTATAGAGATAGCTGTGTAGATATTTCCATGTTTATACAGATAGCGGTGGAGATATTTCCATGTTTATAGAGATCGCGGTGTAGATATTTCCATGTTTATACAGACAGCAGTGGAGATATTTCCATGTTTATACACATAGCGGTGTACATATTTCCATGTTTATAGAGAGAGCGTTGTAGGTATTTCCATGTTTATACAGATAGCGGTGCAGATATTTCCATGTTTATACAGATGCCTATGCAGATATTTCCATATTTATACAGAGGGCTCTGTAGATATTTCCATGTTTATACAGATGGCAGTGTAGATTTTTCCATGTTCCTACACATGACTGTGTAGGTATTTCCATGTTTATACAGGTGGCTTTGTAGATATTTCCATGTTTATAGAGATAGCGGTGAAGATATTTCCATGTTTATACAGATAGCGGTGTAAATATTTCCATGTTTATACAGATCGTGGTGTAGATATTTCAATGTTTATACAGATCGTGGTGTAGATATTTCCATGTTTATACAGACCGCAGTGTAGATATCTCCATGTTTATACAGATAGCAGTGTAGATATTTCCATGTTTGTACAGATGGCGGTGTTGGTGTTTCCATCTATACACAGATTGCCGTGTAGGTATTTCCATGTGTATACAGATGGCATTGTAGATATTTCCATGTTTATACAGATGGTGGTGTAGATATTTCCATGTTTATACAGATGACTGTATAGGTATTTCCATGTTTTTATAGATGGCATTGTAGATATTTCCATCTTTATAGAGATAGCAGTGTAGATATTTCCATGTTTACACAGATGGCGGTGTAGATATTTCCATGTTTATAGAGATAGCGGTCTAGATATTTCCATATTTATACAGATAACGGTGTAGATATTTCCATGTTTATACAGATAGCAGTGTAAATATTTCCATGTTTATACAGATCACGGTGTAGATATCTCCAGGTTTATAGAGATAGCCGTGTAGATATTTCCTTGTTTATACAGATAGCGGTTTAGCTATTTCCATGTTTATACGGACTGCGGTGTAGATATTTCCATGTTTATACAGATAGCAGAGCAGATATTTCCATCTTTATACAGATAGCGGAGCAGATATTTCCATGTTTGTACAGATGGCGGTGATGATATTTCCATCTATACACAGATGACCATGTAGATATTTCCATGTTTACACAGAAGTCGGTGCAGATATTTCCATGGATATGTAGAAGGCGGTGTAGATATTTCCATGTTTATACAGATAGCGGTGTAGATATTTCCATGTATATACAAATGGCTGTGTAGATATTTCCATGTTTATACAGATGGCTGTGTAGATATTTCCATGTTTATACAGATGACTTTGTAGGTATTTCCGTGTTTATACAGATGGCGGTGTAGATATTTCCATGTTTATAGAGATAGCTGTGTAGATATTTCCATGTTTATACAGATAGCGGTGTAGATATTTCCATGTTTATACAGATCACAGTGTAGATATTTCAATGTTTATACAGACAGCAGTGGAGATATTTCCATGTTTATACAAATAGCGGTGTACATATTTCCATGTTTATAGAGACAGCGGTGTAGGTCTTTCCATGTTTATACACATAGCGGTGTAGATATTTACATGTTTATACAGATGCCTATGCAGATATTTCCATATTTATACAGAGGGCTCTGTAGATATTTCCATGTTTATACAGATGGCTGTGTAGATTTTTCCATGTTCCTACACATGACTGTGTAGGTATTTCCATGTTTATACAGATGGTTTTGTAGATATTTCCATGTTTATAGAAATAGCGGTGTAGATATTTACATGTTTATACAGACAGCGGTGTAAGTATTTCCATGTTTATACAGATCATGGTGTAGATATTTCCATGTTCATACAGAAACCGGTGTAGAAATTTCCATGTTTATACAGACCGCAGGGTAGATATTTCCATGTTTATAGAGATAGCGGTGTAGATATTTCCATGTTTGTACAGATGGCGGTGTTGATGTTTCCATCTATACACAGATTGCTGTGTAGGTATTTCCATGTGTATACAGATGACATTGTAGATATTTCCATGTTTATACAGATGGTGGTGTAGATATTTCCATGTTTATACAGATGACTGTATAGGTATTTCCATGTTTTTACAGATGACATTGTAGATATTTCCTTGTTTATAGAGATAGCAGTGTAGATATTTCCATGTTTATACAGATAGCGGTTTACCTATTTCCATGTTTATACAGTCCGCGGTGTAGATGTTTCCATGTTTATACAGATAGTGGTGCAGATATTTCAATTTTTGTACAGATGGCGGTGTTGATATTTCCATCTATACACAGATGACCGTGTAGATATTTCCATGTTTATACAGAAGGCGGCGCAGATATTTCCAAGGATATGTAGAAGGCGGTGTAGATATTTCCATGTTTATACAGATGGCGGTGTAGATATTTCCATGTTTATAGAGATAGCGGTGTAGATATTTCCATATTTATACAGATAACGGGGTAGATATTTCCATGTTTATACAGATAGCAGTGTAAATATTTCCATGTTTATACAGATCACGGTGTAGATATTTCCAGGTTTATAGAGATAGCAGTGTAGATATTTCCATGTTTATACAGATAGCGGTTTAGCTATTTCCATGTTTATACAGACCGCGGTGTAGATATTTCCATGTTTATACAGATAGCGGTGCAGATATTTCCATGTTTGTACAGATGGCGATGTTGATATTTCCAACTTTACACAGATGACCGTGAAGATATTTCCATGTTTATACAGAAGGGGGCGCAGATATTTCCATGGATATGTAGAAGGCGGTGTAGATATTTCCATGTTTATACAGATAGCGGTGTAGATATTTCCATGTATATACAGATGGATGTGTAGATATTTCCATGTTTATACAGATGGCTGTGTAGATATTTCCATGTTTATACAGATGACTTTGTAGTTATTTCCATGTTTATACAGTTGGCTGTGTAGTTATTTCCATGTTTATAGAGATAGCTGTGTAGATATTTCCATGTTTATACAGATAGCGGTGTAGATATTTCCATGTTTATAGAGATCGCGGTGTAGATATTTCCATGTTTATACAGACAGCAGTGGAGATATTTCCATGTTTATACACATAGCGGTGTACATATTTCCATGTTTATAGAGACAGCGGTGTAGGTATTTCCCTGTTTATACAGATAGCGGTGCAGATATTTCCATGTTTATACAGATGCCTATGCAGATATTTCCATATTTATACAGAGGGCTCTGTAGATATTTCCATGTTTATACAGATGGCAGTGTAGATTTTTCCATGTTCTTACACTTGACTGTGTAGGTATTTCCATGTTTATACAGATGGCTTTGTAGATATTTCCATGTTTATAGAGATAGCGGTGTAGATATTTCCATGTTTATACAGATAGCGGTGTAAATATTTCCATGTTTATACAGATCGTGGTGTAGATATTTCCATGTTTATACAGATACCGGTGTAGAAATTTCCATGTTTATACAGACCGCAGTGTAGATATCTCCATGTTTATACAGATAGCGGTGTAGATATTTCCATGTTTGTACAGATGGCGGTGTTGGTGTTTCCATCTATACACAGATTGCCGTGTAGGTATTTCCATGTGTATACAGATGGCATTGTAGATATTTCCATGTTTATACAGATGGTGGTGTAGATATTTCCATGTATATACAGGTGACTGTATAGGTATTTCCATGTTTTTACAGATGGCATTGTAGATATTTCCATGTTTATAGAGTTAGCAGTGTAGATATTTCCATGTTTATACAGATGGCGGTGTAGATATTTCCATGTTTATAGAGATAGCGGTGTAGATATTTCCATATTTATACAGATAACGGTGTAGATATTTCCATGTTTATACAGATATCAGTGTAAATATTTCCATGTTTATACAGATCACGGGGTAGATATTTCCATGTTTATACAGATAGCGGTTTAGCTATTTCCATGTTTATACAGACTGCGGTGTAGGTATTTCCATGTTTATACAGATAGCGGTGCAGATATTTCCATGTTTGTACAGATGGCGGTGTTGATATTTCCATCTTTACACAGATGACCGTGAAGATATTTCCATGTTTATACAGAAGGCGGCGCAGATATTTCCATGGGTATGTAGAAGGCGGTGTAGATATTTCCATGTTTATACAGATAGTGGTGTAGATATTTCCATGTATATACAGATGGCTGTGTAGATATTTCCATGTTTATACAGATGGCTGTGTAGATATTTCCATGTTTATACAGATGACTTTGTAGGTATTTCCATGTTTATACAGATGGCGGTGTAGGTATTTCCATGTTTATAGAGATAGCTGTGTAGATATTTCCATGTTTATACAGATAGCGGTGTAGATATTTCCATGTTTATGGAGATCGCGGTGTAGATATTTCCATGTTTACACAGACAGCATTGGAGATATTTCCATGTTTATACACATAGCGGTGTACATATTTCCATGTTTATAGAGACAGCGGTGTAGGTATTTCCATCTTTATACAGATAGCGGTGCAGATATTTCCATGTTTATAGAGATAGCGGTGTAGATATTTCCATATTTATACAGAAAACGGTGTAGATATTCCCATGTTTATACAGATAGCAGTGTAAATATTTCCATGTTTATACAGATCACGGTGTAGATATTTCCAGGTTTATAGAGATAGCAGTGTAGATATTTCCATGTTTATACAGATGGCGGTGTTGATATTTCCATCTTTACACAGATGACCGAGAATATATTTCCATATTTATACAGATAGCGGTGCAGATATTTCCATGTTTGTACAGATGGCGGTGTTGATATTTCCATCTTTACACAGATGACCGTGAAGATATTTCCATGTTTATACAGAAGGCGGCGCAGATATTTCCATGGATATGTAGAACGCGGTGTAGATACTTCCATGTTTATACAGATAGCGGTGTAGATATTTCCATGTATATACAGATGGCTGTGTAGATATTTCCATGTTTATACAGATGGCTGTGTAAATATTTCCATGTTTATACAGATGGCTTTGTAGATATTTCCATGTTTATAGAGATAGCGGTGTAGATATTTCCATGTTTATACACATAGCGGTGAAAATATTTCCATGTTTATACAGATCGTGGTGTAGATATTTCCATGTTTATACAGATACCGGTGTAGAAATTTCCATGTTTATACAGACCGCAGTGTAGATATCTCCATGTATATACAGATAGCGGTGTAGATATTTCCATGTTTGTACAGATGTCGGTGTTGATGTTTCCATCTATACACAGATTGCCGTGTAGGTATTTCCATGTGTATACAGATGGCATTGTAGATATTTCCATGTTTATACAGATGGTGGTGTAGATATTTCCATGTTTATACAGATGACTGTATAGGTATTTCCATGTTTTTACAGATGGCATTGTAGATATTTCCATGTTTACAGAGATAGCAGAGCAGATATTTCCATGTTTATACAGATAGCGGTTTAGCTATTTAAATGTTTATACCGACCGCGGTGTAGATATTTCCATGTTTATACAGATAGCGGTGCAGATATTTCCATGCTTGTACAGATGGCGGTGTTGATATTTCCATCTATACACAGATGACCGTGTAGATATTTCCATGTTTATACAGAAGGCGGCGCAGATATTTCCATGGATATATAGAAGGCGGTGTAGATATTTCCATGTTTATACAGATAGCAGTGTAGATATTTCCATGTTTATACAGATCGCAGTGTAGATATTTCCATGTTTACACAGACAGCAGTGGAGATATTTCCATGTTTATACACATAGCGGTGTACATATTTCCATGTTTATAGAGACAGCGGTGTAGGAATTTCCATGTTTATACAGATAGCGGTGCAGATATTTCCATGTTTCTACAGATGACTCTGCAGATATTTCCATATTTATACAGAGGGCTCTGTAGATATTTCCATGTTTATACAAATGGCAGTGTAGATTTTTCCATGTTCCTACACATGACTGTGTAGGTATTTCCATGTTTATACAGATGGCTTTGTAGATATTTCCATGTTTATAGAGATAGCGGTGTAGATATTTCCATGTTTATACACATAGCGGTGTAAATATTTCTATGTTTATACAGATCGTGGTGTAGATATTTCCATGTTTATACAGATACCGGTGTAGAAATTTCCATGTTTATACAGACCGCAGTTTAGATATCTCCATGTATATACAGATAGCGGTGTAGATATTTCCATGTTTGTACAGATGGCGGTGTTGATGTTTCCATCTATACACAGATTGCCGTGTAGGTATTTCCATGTGTATACAGATGGCATTGTAGATATTTCCATGTTTATACAGATGGTGGTGTAGATATTTCCATGTTTATACAGATGACTGTATCGGTATTTCCATTTTTTTACAGATGGCATTGTAGATATTTCCATGTTTATAGAGATAGCAGTGTAGATATTTCCATGTTTATACAGATGGCGGTGTAGATATTTCCATGTTTATAGAGATAGCGGTGTAGATATTTCCATATTTATACAGATAACGGTGTAGATATTGCCATGTTTATACAGATAGCGTTGTAGATATTTCCATATTTATACAGATAACGGTGTAGATATTTCCATGTTTATACAGATAGCAGTATAAATATTTCCATGTTTATACAGACCACGATGTAGATATTTCCAGGTTTATAGAGATAGCAGTGTAGATATTTCCATGTTTATACAGATAGCGGTTTAACTATTTCCATGTTCATACAGAACGCGGTGTAGATATTTCCATGTTTATACAGATAGCGGTGCACATATTTCCATGTTTGTACAGATGGCGGTGTTGATATTTCCATCTTTACACAGATGACCGTGAAGATATTTCCATGTTTATACAGAAGGCGGCGCAGATATTTCCATGGATATGTAGAAGTCGGTGTAGATATTTCCATGTTTATACAGATAGCGGTGTAGTTATTTCCATGTATATACAGATGGCTGTGTAGGTATTTCCATGTTTATACAGATGGCTGTGTAGATATTTCCATGTTTATACAGATGACTTTGTAGGTATTTCCATGTTTATACAGATGGCGATGTAGATATTTCCATGTTTATAGAGATCGCGGTGTAGATATTTCCATGTTTATACAGACAGCAGTGGACATATTTCCATGTTTATACACATAGCGGTGTACATATTTCCATGTTTATAGAGACAGCGGTGTAGGTATTTCCATGTTTCTACAGATAGCGGTGCAGATATTTCCATGTTTATACAGATGCCTATGCAGATATTTCCATATTTATACAGAGGGCTCTGTAGATATTTCCATGTTTATACAGATGGCAGTGTAGGTTTTTCCATGTTCCTACACATGACTGTGTAGGTATTTCCATGTTTATACAGATGGATTTGTAGATACTTCCATGTTTATAGAGATAGCGGTGTAGATATTTCCATGTTTATACAGATAGCGGTGTAAATATTTCCATGTTTATACAGATCGTGGTGTAGATATTTCCATGTTTATACAGATAGCGGTGTAGAAATTTCCATGTTTATACAGACCGCAGTGTAGATATTTCCATGTTTATACAGATAGCGGTGTAGATATTTCCATGTTTGTACAGATGGCAGTTTTGATGTTTCCATCTATACGCAGATTGCCGTGTAGGTATTTCCATGTGTATGCAGATGACATTGTAGATATTTCCATGTTTATACAGATGGTGGTGTAGATATTTCCATGTTTATACTGATGACTGTATAGGTATTTCCATGTTTTTACAGATGGCATTGTGGATATTTCCATGTTTATAGAGATAGCAGTGTAGATATTTCCATGTTTATACAGATCGCGGTTTAGCTATTTCCATGTTTATACAGACCGCGGTGTAGATATTTCCATGTTTATACAGATAGCAGTGCAGATATTTCCATGTTTGTAAGATGGCGGTGTTGATCTTTCCATCTATACACAGATGACCGTGTAGATATTTCCACGTTTATACAGAAGGCGGCGCAGATATTTCCATGGATATGTAGAAGGTGGTGTAGATATTTCCATGTTTATACAGATAGCGGTGTAGATATTTCCATGTATATACAGATGGCTGTGTAGATATTTCCATGTTTATACAGATGGCTGTGTAGATATTTCCATGTTTATACAGATGACTTTGTAGGTATTTCCATGTTTATACAGATGGCGGTGTAGGTATTTCCATGTTTATAGACATAGCTGTGTAGATATTTCCATGTTTATACACATAGCGGTGTAGATATTTCCATGTTTATACAGATCACGCTGTAGATATTTCCATGTTTATACAGACAGCAGTGGAGATATTTCCATGTTTATACTCATAGCGTTGTATATATTTCCATGTTTATAGAGACAGCGGTGTAGCTATTTCCATGTTTATACAGATAGCGGTGCGGATATTTCCATGTTTATACAGATAACTATGCAGATATTTCCATATTTATACAGAGGGCTCTGTAGATATTTCCATGTTTACACAGATGGCAGTGTAGATTTTTCCATGTTCCTACACATGACTGTGTAGGTATTTCCATGTTTATACAGATGGCTTTGTAGATATTTCCATGTTTATAGAGATAGCGGTGTAGATAATTCCATGTTTATACAAATAGCGGTGTAAATATTTCCATGTTTATACAGATCGTGGTGTAGATATTTCCATGTTTATACAGATACTGTTGTAGAAATTTCCATGTTTATACAGACCGCAGTGTAGGTATTTCCATGTTTATACATATAGCGGTGTAGATATTTCCATGTTTGTACAGATGGCGGTGTTGATGTTTCCATCTATACACAGATTGCCGTGTAGGTACTTCCATGTGTATACAGATGACATTGTATATATTTCCATGTTTATACAGATGGCGGTGTAGATATTTCCATGTTTATAGAGATAGCAGTGTAGATATTTCCATATTTATACAGATAACGGGGTAGATATTTCCATGTTTATACAGATAGCAGTGTAAATATTTCCATGTTTATACTGATCACGGTGTAGATATTTCCAGGTTTATAGAGATAGCAGTGTAGATATTTCCATGTTTATACAGATAGCGGTTTAGCTATTTCCATGTTTATACAGACCGCGGTGTAGATATTTCCATGTTTATACAGATAGCGGTGCAGATATTTCCATGTTTGTACAGATGGCGATGTTGATATTTCCAACTTTACACAGATGACCGTGAAGATATTTCCATGTTTATACAGAAGGGGGCGCAGATATTTCCATGGATATGTAGAAGGCGGTGTAGATATTTCCATGTTTATACAGATAGCGGTGTAGATATTTCCATGTATATACAGATGGATGTGTAGATATTTCCATGTTTATACAGATGGCTGTGTAGATATTTCCATGTTTATACAGATGACTTTGTAGTTATTTCCATGTTTATACAGTTGGCTGTGTAGTTATTTCCATGTTTATAGAGATAGCTGTGTACATATTTCCATGTTTATACAGATAGCGGTGTAGATATTTCCATGTTTATAGAGATCGCGGTGTAGATATTTCCATGTTTATACAGACAGCAGTGGAGATATTTCCATGTTTATACACATAGCGGTGTACATATTTCCATGTTTATAGAGACAGCGGTGTAGGTATTTCCCTGTTTATACAGATAGCGGTGCAGATATTTCCATGTTTATACAGATGCCTATGCAGATATTTCCATATTTATACAGAGGGCTCTGTAGATATTTCCATGTTTATACAGATGGCAGTGTAGATTTTTCCATGTTCTTACACTTGACTGTGTAGGTATTTCCATGTTTATACAGATGGCTTTGTAGATATTTCCATGTTTATAGAGATAGCGGTGTAGATATTTCCATGTTTATACAGATAGCGGTGTAAATATTTCCATGTTTATACAGATCGTGGTGTAGATATTTCCATGTTTATACAGATACCGGTGTAGAATTTTCCATGTTTATACAGACCGCAGTGTAGATATCTCCATGTTTATACAGATAGCGGTGTAGATATTTCCATGTTTGTACAGATGGCGGTGTTGGTGTTTCCATCTATACACAGATTGCCGTGTAGGTATTTCCATGTGTATACAGATGGCATTGTAGATATTTCCATGTTTATACAGATGGTGGTGTAGATATTTCCATGTTTATACAGATGACTGTATAGGTATTTCCATGTTTTTACAGATGGCATTGTAGATATTTCCATGTTTATAGAGTTAGCAGTGTAGATATTTCCATGTTTATACAGATGGCGGTGTAGATATTTCCATGTTTATAGAGATAGCGGTGTAGATATTTCCATATTTATACAGATAACGGTGTAGATATTTCCATGTTTATACAGATATCAGTGTAAATATTTCCATGTTTATACAGATCACGGGGTAGATATTTCCATGTTTATACAGATAGCGGTTTAGCTATTTCCATGTTTATACAGACTGCGGTGTAGATATTTCCATGTTTATACAGATAGCGGTGCAGATATTTCCATGTTTGTACAGATGGCGGTGTTAATATTTCCATCTTTACACAGATGACCGTGAAGATATTTCCATGTTTATACAGAAGGCGGCGCACATATTTCCATGGGTATGTAGAAGGCGGTGTAGATATTTCCATGTTTATACAGATAGTGGTGTAGATATTTCCATGTATATACAGATGGCTGTGTAGATATTTCCATGTTTATACAGATGGCTGTGTAGATATTTCCATGTTTATACAGATGACTTTGTAGGTATTTCCATGTTTATACAGATGGCGGTGTAGGTATTTCCATGTTTATAGAGATAGCTGTGTAGATATTTCCATGTTTATACAGATAGCGGTGTAGATATTTCCATGTTTATGGAGATCGCGGTGTAGATATTTCCATGTTTACACAGACAGCTGTGGAGATATTTCCATGTTTATAAACATAGCGGTGTACATATTTCCATGTTTATAGAGACAGCGGTGTAGGTATTTCCATCTTTATACAGATAGCGGTGCAGATATTTCCATGTTTATAGAGATAGCGGTGTAGATATTTCCATATTTATACAGAAAACGGTGTAGATATTCCCATGTTTATACAGATAGCAGTGTAAATATTTCCATGTTTATACAGATCACGGTGTAGATATTTCCAGGTTTATAGAGATAGCAGTGTAGATATTTCCATGTTTATACAGATGGCGGTGTTGATATTTCCATCTTTACACAGATGACCGAGAATATATTTCCATATTTATACAGATAGCGGTGCAGATATTTCCATGTTTGTACAGATGGCGGTGTTGATATTTCCATCTTTACACAGATGACCGTGAAGATATTTCCATGTTTATACAGAAGGCGGCGCAGATATTTCCATGGATATGTAGAACGCGGTGTAGATACTTCCATGTTTATACAGATAGCGGTGTAGATATTTCCATGTATATACAGATGGCTGTGTAGATATTTCCATGTTTATACAGATGGCTGTGTAGATATTTCCATGTTTATACAGATGGCTTTGTAGATATTTCCATGTTTATAGAGATAGCGGTGTAGATATTTCCATGTTTATACACATAGCGGTGAAAATATTTCCATGTTTATACAGATCGTGGTGTAGATATTTCCATGTTTATACAGATACCGGTGTAGAAATTTCCATGTTTATACAGACCGCAGTGTAGATATCTCCATGTATATACAGATAGCGGTGTAAATATTTCCATGTTTGTACAGATGTCGGTGTTGATGTTTCCATCTATACACAGATTGCCGTGTAGGTATTTCCATGTGTATACAGATGGCATTGTAGATATTTCCATGTTTATACAGATGGTGGTGTAGATATTTCCATGTTTATACAGATGACTGTATAGGTATTTCCATGTTTTTACAGATGGCATTGTAGATATTTCCATGTTTACAGAGATAGCAGAGCAGATATTTCCATGTTTATACACATAGCGGTTTAGCTATTTAAATGTTTATACAGACCGCGGTGTAGATATTTCCATGTTTATACAGATAGCGGTGCAGATATTTCCATGTTTGTACAGATGGCGGTGTTGATATTTCCATCTATACACAGATGACCGTGTAGATATTTCCATGTTTATACAGAAGGCGGCGCAGATATTTCCATGGATATATAGAAGGCGGTGTAGATATTTCCATGTTTATACAGATAGCAGTGTAGATATTTCCATGTTTATACAGATCGCAGTGTAGATATTTCCATGTTTACACAGACAGCAGTGGAGATATTTCCATGTTTATACACATAGCGGTGTACATATTTCCATGTTTATAGAGACAGCGGTGTAGTTATTTCCATGTTTATACAGATAGCGGTGCAGATATTTCCATGTTTCTACAGATGCCTCTGCAGATATTTCCATATTTATACAGAGGGCTCTGTAGATATTTCCATGTTTATACAAATGGCAGTGTAGATTTTTCCATGTTCCTACACATGACTGTGTAGGTATTTCCATGTTTATACAGATGGCTTTGTAGATATTTCCATGTTTATAGAGATAGCGGTGTAGATATTTCCATGTTTATACACATAGCGGTGTAAATATTTCTATGTTTATACAGATCGTGGTGTAGATATTTCCATGTTTATACAGATACCGGTGTAGAAATTTCCATGTTTATACAGACCGCAGTTTAGATATCTCCATGTATATACAGATAGCGGTGTAGATATTTCCATGTTTGTACAGATGGCGGTGTTGATGTTTCCATCTATACACAGATTGCCGTGTAGGTATTTCCATGTGTATACAGATGGCATTGTAGATATTTCCATGTTTATACAGATGGTGGTGTAGATATTTCCATGTTTATACAGATGACTGTATAGGTATTTCCATGTTTTTACAGATGGCATTGTAGATATTTCCATGTTTATAGAGATAGCAGTGTAGATATTTCCATGTTTATACAGATGGCGGTGTGGATATTTCCATGTTTATAGAGATAGCGGTGTAGATATTTCCATATTTATACAGATAACGGTGTAGATATTTCCATGTTTATACAGATAGCGTTGTAGATATTTCCATATTTATACAGATAACGGTGTAGATATTTCCATGTTTATACAGATAGCAGTGTAAATATTTCCATGTTTATACAGATCACGATGTAGATATTTCCAGGTTTATAGAGATAGCAGTGTAGATATTTCCATGTTTATACAGATAGCGGTTTAACTATTTCCATGTTCATACAGACCGCGGTGTAGATATTTCCATGTTTATACAGATAGCGGTGCACATATTTCCATGTTTGTACAGATGGCGGTGTTGATATTTCCATCTTTACACAGATGACCGTGAAGATATTTCCATGTTTATACAGAAGGCGGCGCAGATATTTCCATGGATATGTAGAAGTCGGTGTAGATATTTCCATGTTTATACAGATAGCGGTGTAGTTATTTCCATGTATATACAGATGGCTGTGTAGGTATTTCCATGTTTATACAGATGGCTGTGTAGATATTTCCATGTTCATACAGATGATTTTGTAGGTATTTCCATGTTTATACAGATGGCGATGTAGATATTTCCATGTTTATAGAGATCGCGGTGTAGATATTTCCATGTTTATACAGACAGCAGTGGACATATTTCCATGTTTATACACATAGCGGTGTACATATTTCCATGTTTATAGAGACAGCGGTGTAGGTATTTCCATGTTTCTACAGATAGCGGTGCAGATATTTCCATGTTTATACAGATGCCTATGCAGATATTTCCATATTTATACAGAGGGCTCTGTAGATATTTCCATGTTTATACAGATGGCAGTGTAGGTTTTTCCATGTTCCTACACATGACTGTGTAGGTATTTCCATGTTTATACAGATGGATTTGTAGATACTTCCATGTTTATAGAGATAGCGGTGTAGATATTTCCATGTTTATACAGATAGCGGTGTAAATATTTCCATGTTTATACAGATCGTGGTGTAGATATTTCCATGTTTATACAGATACCGGTGTAGAAATTTCTATGTTTATACAGACCGCAGTGTAGATATTTCCATGTTTATACAGATAGCGGTGTAGATATTTCCATGTTTGTACAGATGGCGTTTTTGATGTTTCCATCTATACACAGATTGCCGTGTAGGTATTTCCATGTGTATGCAGATGACATTGTAGATATTTCCATGTTTATACAGATGGTGGTGTAGATATTTCCATGTTTATACTGATGACTGTATAGGTATTTCCATGTTTTTACAGATGGCATTGTGGATATTTCCATGTTTATAGAGATAGCAGTGTAGATATTTCCATGTTTATACAGATAGCGGTTTAGCTATTTCCATGTTTATACAGACCGCGGTGTAGATATTTCCATGTTTATACAGATAGCGGTGCAGATATTTCCATGTTTGTAAGATGGCGGTGTTGATCTTTCCATCTATACACAGATGACCGTGTAGATATTTCCACGTTTATACAGAAGGCGGCGCAGATATTTCCATGGATATGTAGAAGGTGGTGTAGATATTTCCATGTTTATACAGATAGCGGTGTAGATATTTCCATGTATATACAGATGGCTGTGTAGATATTTCCATGTTTATACAGATGGCTGTGTAGATATTTCCATGTTTATACAGATGACTTTGTAGGTATTTCCATGTTTATACAGATGGCGGTGTAGGTATTTCCATGTTTATAGACATAGCTGTGTAGATATTTCCATGTTTATACACATAGCGGTGTAGATATTTCCATGTTTATACAGATCACGCTGTAGATATTTCCATGTTTATACAGACAGCAGTGGAGATATTTCCATGTTTATACTCATAGCGTTGTATATATTTCCATGTTTATAGAGACAGCGGTGTAGCTATTTCCATGTTTATACAGATAGCGGTGCGGATATTTCCATGTTTATATAGATAACTATGCAGATATTTCCATATTTATACAGAGGGCTCTGTAGATATTTCCATGTTTACACAGATGGCAGTGTAGATTTTTCCATGTTCCTACACATGACTGTGTAGGTATTTCCATGTTTATACAGATGGCTTTGTAGATATTCCCATGTTTATAGAGATAGCGGTGTAGATAATTCCATGTTTATACAAATAGCGGTGTAAATATTTCCATGTTTATACAGATCGTGGTGTAGATATTTCCATGTTTATACAGATACTGTTGTAGAAATTTCCATGTTTATACAGACCGCAGTGTAGGTATTTCCATGTTTATACAGATAGCGGTGTAGATATTTCCATGTTTGTACAGATGGCGGTGTTGATGTTTCCATCTATACACAGATTGCCGTGTAGGTACTTCCATGTGTATACAGATGACATTGTAGATATTTCCATGTTTATACAGATGGTGGTGTAGATATTTCCATGTTTATACAGATGACTGTATAGGTATTTCCATATTTTTACAGATGGCATTGTAGATATTTCCATGTTTATAGAGATAGCAGTGTAGATATTTCCATGTTTATACAGATAACGGTTTAGCTATTTCCATGTTTATACAGACCGCGGTGTAGATATTTCCATGTTTATGCAGATAGCGGTGCAGATATTTCCATGTTTGTACAGATGGCGGTGTTGATATTTCCATCTATACACAGATGACCGTGTAGATATTTCCAAGTTTATACAGAAGGCGGCGCAGATATTTCCATGGATATGTTGAAGGCGGTGTAGGTATTTCCATGTTTATACAGATAGCGGTGTAGATATTTCCATGTTTATGCAGACAGCAGTGGAGATATTTCCATGTTTATACACATAGCGGTGTACATATTTCCATGTTTATAGAGACAGCGGTGTAGGTATTTCCATGTTTATACAGATAGCGGTGCAGATATTTCCATGTTTATACAGATGCCTATGCAGATATTTCCATATTTATACACAGGGCTCTGTAGATATTTCCATGTTTATACAAATGGCAGTGTAGATTTTTCCATGTTCCTACACATGACTGTGTAGGTATTTCCATGTTTATACAGATGGCTTTGTAGATATTTCCATGTTTATAGAGATAGCGGTGTAGATATTTCCATGTTTATTCACATAGCGGTGTAAATATTTCCATGTTTATACAGATCGTGGTGTAGATATTTCCATGTTTATACAGATACCGGTGTAGAAATTTCCATGTTTATAAAGACCGCAGTTTAGATATCTCCATTTATATACAGATAGCGGTGTAGATATTTCCATGTTTGTACAGATGGCGGTGTTGATGTTTCCATCTATACACAGATTGCCGTGTAGGTATTTCCATGTGTATACAGATGGCATTGTAGATATTTCCATGTTTATACAGATGGTGGTGTAGATATTTCCATGTTTATACAGATGACTGTGTAGGTATTTCCATGTTTTTAGAGATGGCATTGTAGATATTTCCATGTTTATAGAGATAGCAGTGTAGATATTTCCATGTTTATACAGATGGCGGTGTAGATATTTCCATGTTTATAGAGATAGCGGTGTAGATATTTCCATATTTATACAGATAACGGTGTAGATATTTCCATGTTTATACAGATAGCAGTGTAAATATTTCCATGTTTATACAGATCACGGTGTAGATATTTCCAGGTTTATAGAGATAGCAGTGTAGATATTTCCATGTTTATACAGATAGCGGTTTAGCTATTTCCATGTTTATACAGACCGCGGTGTAGATATTTCCATGTTTATACAGATAGCGGTGCAGATATTTCCATGTTTGTACAGATGGCGGTGTTCATATTTCCATCTTTACACAGATGACCGTGAAGATATTTCCATGTTTATACAGAAGGCGGCGCAGATATTTCCATGGATATGTAGAAGGCGGTGTAGATATTTCCATGTTTATACAGATAGCGGTGTAGTTACTTCCATGTATATACAGACGGCTGTGTAGATATTTCCATGTTTATACAGATGGCTGTGTAGATATTTCCATGTTGATACAGATGACTTTGTAGGTATTTGCATGTTTATACTGATGGCGGTGTAGCTATTTCCATGTTTATAGAGATAGCTGTGTAGATATTTCCATGTTTATACAGATAGTGGTGTAGATATTTCCATGTTTATACAGATCGCGGTGTAGATATTTCCATGTTTATACAGACAGCAGTGGAGATATTTCCATGTTTATACAGACAGCAGTGGAGATATTTCCATGTTTATACTCATAGCGTTGTATATATTTCCATGTTTATAGAGACAGCGGTGTAGCTATTTCCATGTTTATACAGATAGCGGTGCGGATATTTCCATGATTATATAGATAACTATGCAGATATTTCCATATTTATACAGAGGGCTCTGTAGATATTTCCATGTTTACACAGATGGCAGTGTAGATTTTTCCATGTTCCTACACATGACTGTGTAGGTATTTCCATGTTTATACAGATGGCTTTGTAGATATTCCCATGTTTATAGAGATAGCGGTGTAGATAATTCCATGTTTATACAAATAGCGGTGTAAATATTTCCATGTTTATACAGATCGTGGTGTAGATATTTCCATGTTTATACAGATACTGTTGTAGAAATTTCCATGTTTATACAGACCGCAGTGTAGGTATTTCCGTGTTTATACAGATAGCGGTGTAGATATTTCCATGTTTGTACAGATGGCGGTGTTGATGTTTCCATCTATACACAGATTGCCGTGTAGGTACTTCCATGTGTATACAGATGACATTGTAGATATTTCCATGTTTATACAGATGGTGGTGTAGATATTTCCATGTTTATACAGATGACTGTATAGGTATTTCCATATTTTTACAGATGGCATTGTAGATATTTCCATGTTTATAGAGATAGCAGTGTAGATATTTCCATGTTTATACAGATAGCCGTTTAGCTATTTCCATGTTTATACAGACCGCGGTGTAGATATTTCCATGTTTATGCAGATAGCGGTGCAGATATTTCCATGTTTGTACAGATGGCGGTGTTGATATTTCCATCTATACACAGATGACCGTGTAGATATTTCCAAGTTTATACAGAAGGCGGCGCAGATATTTCCATGGATATGTAGAAGGCGGTGTAGGTATTTCCATGTTTATACAGATAGCGGTGTAGATATTTCCATGTATATACAGATGGCTGTGTAGATATTTCCATGTTTATACAGATGGCTGTGTAGATATTTCCATGTTTATACAGATGGCTGTGTAGATATTTCCATGTTTATACAGATGACTTTGTAGGTATTTCCATGTTTATACAGATGGCGGTGTAGGTATTTCCATGTTTATAGAGATAGCTGTGTAGATATTTCCATGTTTATACAGATAGCGGTGTAGATATTTCCATGTTTATGGAGATCGCGGTGTAGATATTTCCATGTTTACACAGACAGCTGTGGAGATATTTCCATGTTTATAAACATAGCGGTGTACATATTTCCATGTTTATAGAGACAGCGGTGTAGGTATTTCCATCTTTATACAGATAGCGGTGCAGATATTTCCATGTTTATAGAGATAGCGGTGTAGATATTTCCATATTTATACAGAAAACTGTGTAGATATTCCCATGTTTATACAGATAGCAGTGTAAATATTTCCATGTTTATACAGATCACGGTGTAGATATTTCCAGGTTTATAGAGATAGCAGTGTAGATATTTCCATGTTTATACAGATGGCGGTGTTGATATTTCCATCTTTACACAGATGACCGAGAATATATTTCCATATTTATACAGATAGCGGTGCAGATATTTCCATGTTTGTACAGATGGCGGTGTTGATATTTCCATCTTTACACAGATGACCGTGAAGATATTTCCATGTTTATACAGAAGGCGGCGCAGATATTTCCATGGATATGTAGAACGCGGTGTAGATACTTCCATGTTTATACAGATAGCGGTGTAGATATTTCCATGTATATACAGATGGCTGTGTAGATATTTCCATGTTTATACAGATGGCTGTGTAGATATTTCCATGTTTATACAGATGGCTTTGTAGATATTTCCATGTTTATAGAGATAGCGGTGTAGATATTTCCATGTTTATACACATAGCGGTGAAAATATTTCCATGTTTATACAGATCGTGGTGTAGATATTTCCATGTTTATACAGATACCGGTGTAGAAATTTCCATGTTTATACAGACCGCAGTGTAGATATCTCCATGTATATACAGATAGCGGTGTAAATATTTCCATGTTTGTACAGATGTCGGTGTTGATGTTTCCATCTATACACAGATTGCCGTGTAGGTATTTCCATGTGTATACAGATGGCATTGTAGATATTTCCATGTTTATACAGATGGTGGTGTAGATATTTCCATGTTTATACAGATGACTGTATAGGTATTTCCATGTTTTTACAGATGGCATTGTAGATATTTCCATGTTTACAGAGATAGCAGAGCAGATATTTCCATGTTTATACAGATAGCGGTTTAGCTATTTAAATGTTTATACAGACCGCGGTGTAGATATTTCCATGTTTATACAGATAGCGGTGCAGATATTTCCATGTTTGTACAGATGGCGGTGTTGATATTTCCATCTATACACAGATGACCGTGTAGATATTTCCATGTTTATACAGAAGGCGGCGCAGATATTTCCATGGATATATAGAAGGCGGTGTAGATATTTCCATGTTTATACAGATAGCAGTGTAGATATTTCCATGTTTATACAGATCGCAGTGTAGATATTTCCATGTTTACACAGACAGCAGTGGAGATATTTCCATGTTTATACACATAGCGGTGTACATATTTCCATGTTTATAGAGACAGCGGTGTAGTTATTTCCATGTTTATACAGATAGCGGTGCAGATATTTCCATGTTTCTACAGATGCCTCTGCAGATATTTCCATATTTATACAGAGGGCTCTGTAGATATTTCCATGTTTATACAAATGGCAGTGTAGATTTTTCCATGTTCCTACACATGACTGTGTAGGTATTTCCATGTTTATACAGATGGCTTTGTAGATATTTCCATGTTTATAGAGATAGCGGTGTAGATATTTCCATGTTTATACACATAGCGGTGTAAATATTTCTATGTTTATACAGATCGTGGTGTAGATATTTCCATGTTTATACAGATACCGGTGTAGAAATTTCCATGTTTATACAGACCGCAGTTTAGATATCTCCATGTATATACAGATAGCGGTGTAGATATTTCCATGTTTGTACAGATGGCGGTGTTGATGTTTCCATCTATACACAGATTGCCGTGTAGGTATTTCCATGTGTATACAGATGGCATTGTAGATATTTCCATGTTTATACAGATGGTGGTGTAGATATTTCCATGTTTATACAGATGACTGTATAGGTATTTCCATGTTTTTACACATGTCATTGTAGATATTTCCATGTTTATAGAGATAGCAGTGTAGATATTTCCATGTTTATACAGATGGCGGTGTGGATATTTCCATGTTTATAGAGATAGCGGTGTAGATATTTCCATATTTATACAGATAACGGTGTAGATATTTCCATGTTTATACAGATAGCGTTGTAGATATTTCCATATTTATACAGATAACGGTGTAGATATTTCCATGTTTATACAGATAGCAGTGTAAATATTTCCATGTTTATACAGATCACGATGTAGATATTTCCAGGTTTATAGAGATAGCAGTGTAGATATTTCCATGTTTATACAGATAGCGGTTTAACTATTTCCATGTTCATACAGACCGCGGTGTAGATATTTCCATGTTTATACAGATAGCGGTGCACATATTTCCATGTTTGTACAGATGGCGGTGTTGATATTTCCATCTTTACACAGATGAACGTGAAGATATTTCCATGTTTATACAGAAGGCGGCGCAGATATTTCCATGGATATGTAGAAGTCGGTGTAGATATTTCCATGTTTATACAGATAGCGGTGTAGTTATTTCCATGTATATACAGATGGCTGTGTAGGTATTTCCATGTTTATACAGATGGCTGTGTAGATATTTCCATGTTTATACAGATGATTTTGTAGGTATTTCCATGTTTATACAGATGGCGATGTAGATATTTCCATGTTTATAGAGATCGCGGTGTAGATATTTCCATGTTTATACAGACAGCAGTGGACATATTTCCATGTTTATACACATAGCGGTGTACATATTTCCATGTTTATAGAGACAGCGGTGTAGGTATTTCCATGTTTCTACAGATAGCGGTGCAGATATTTCCATGTTTATACAGATGCCTATGCAGATATTTCCATATTTATACAGAGGGCTCTGTAGATATTTCCATGTTTATACAGACGGCAGTGTAGGTTTTTCCATGTTCCTACACATGACTGTGTAGGTATTTCCATGTTTATACAGATGGATTTGTAGATACTTCCATGTTTATAGAGATAGCGGTGTAGATATTTCCATGTTTATACAGATAGCGGTGTAAATATTTCCATGTTTATACAGATCGTGGTGTAGATATTTCCATGTTTATACAGATACCGGTGTAGAAATTTCTATGTTTATACAGACCGCAGTGTAGATATTTCCATGTTTATACAGATAGCGGTGTAGATATTTCCATGTTTGTACAGATGGCGTTTTTGATGTTTCCATCTATACACAGATTGCCGTGTAGGTATTTCCATGTGTATGCAGATGACATTGTAGATATTTCCATGTTTATACAGATGGTGGTGTAGATATTTCCATGTTTATACTGATGACTGTATAGGTATTTCCATGTTTTTACAGATGGCATTGTGGATATTTCCATGTTTATAGAGATAGCAGTGTAGATATTTCCATGTTTATACAGATAGCGGTTTAGCTATTTCCATGTTTATACAGACCGCGGTGTAGATATTTCCATGTTTATACAGATAGCGGTGCAGATATTTCCATGTTTGTAAGATGGCGGTGTTGATCTTTCCATCTATACACAGATGACCGTGTAGATATTTCCACGTTTATACAGAAGGCGGCGCAGATATTTCCATGGATATGTAGAAGGTGGTGTAGATATTTCCATGTTTATACAGATAGCGGTGTAGATATTTCCATGTATATACAGATGGCTGTGTAGATATTTCCATGTTTATACAGATGGCTGTGTAGATATTTCCATGTTTATACAGATGACTTTGTAGGTATTTCCATGTTTATACAGATGGCGGTGTAGGTATTTCCATGTTTATAGACATAGCTGTGTAGATATTTCCATGTATATACACATAGCGGTGTAGATATTTCCATGTTTATACAGATCACGCTGTAGATATTTCCATGTTTATACAGACAGCAGTGGAGATATTTCCATGTTTATACTCATAGCGTTGTATATATTTCCATGTTTATAGAGACAGCGGTGTAGCTATTTCCATGTTTATACAGATAGCGGTGCGGATATTTCCATGTTTATATAGATAACTATGCAGATATTTCCATATTTATACAGAGGGCTCTGTAGATATTTCCATGTTTACACAGATGGCAGTGTAGATTTTTCCATGTTCCTACACATGACTGTGTAGGTATTTCCATGTTTATACAGATGGCTTTGTAGATATTCCCATGTTTATAGAGATAGCGGTGTAGATAATTCCATGTTTATACAAATAGCGGTGTAAATATTTCCATGTTTATACAGATCGTGGTGTAGATATTTCCATGTTTATACAGATACTGTTGTAGAAATTTCCATGTTTATACAGACCGCAGTGTAGGTATTTCCATGTTTATACAGATAGCGGTGTAGATATTTCCATGTTTGTACAGATGGCGGTGTTGATGTTTCCATCTATACACAGATTGCCGTGTAGGTACTTCCATGTGTATACAGATGACATTGTAGATATTTCCATGTTTATACAGATGGTGGTGTAGATATTTCCATGTTTATACAGATGACTGTATAGGTATTTCCATATTTTTACAGATGGCATTGTAGATATTTCCATGTTTATAGAGATAGCAGTGTAGATATTTCCATGTTTATACAGATAGCGGTTTAGCTATTTCCATGTTTATACAGACCGCGGTGTAGATATTTCCATGTTTATGCAGATAGCGGTGCAGATATTTCCATGTTTGTACAGATGGCGGTGTTGATATTTCCATCTATACACAGATGACCGTGTAGATATTTCCAAGTTTATACAGAAGGCGGCGCAGATATTTCCATGGATATGTAGAAGGCGGTGTAGGTATTTCCATGTTTATACAGATAGCGGTGTAGATATTTCCATGTTTATGCAGACAGCAGTGGAGATATTTCCATGTTTATACACATAGCGGTGTACATATTTCCATGTTTATAGAGACAGCGGTGTAGGTATTTCCATGTTTATACAGATAGCGGTGCAGATATTTCCATGTTTATACAGATGCCTATGCAGATATTTCCATATTTATACACAGGGCTCTGTAGATATTTCCATGTTTATACAAATGGCAGTGTAGATTTTTCCATGTTCCTACACATGACTGTGTAGGTATTTCCATGTTTATACAGATGGCTTTGTAGATATTTCCATGTTTATAGAGATAGCGGTGTAGATATTTCCATGTTTATTCACATAGCGGTGTAAATATTTCCATGTTTATACAGATCGTGGTGTAGATATTTCCATGTTTATACAGATACCGGTGTAGAAATTTCCATGTTTATAAAGACCGCAGTTTAGATATCTCCATTTATATACAGATAGCGGTGTAGATATTTCCATGTTTGTACAGATGGCGGTGTTGATGTTTCCATCTATACACAGATTGCCGTGTAGGTATTTCCATGTGTATACAGATGGCATTGTAGATATTTCCATGTTTATACAGATGGTGGTGTAGATATTTCCATGTTTATACAGATGACTGTGTAGGTATTTCCATGTTTTTAGAGATGGCATTGTAGATATTTCCATGTTTATAGAGATAGCAGTGTAGATATTTCCATGTTTATACAGATGGCGGTGTAGATATTTCCATGTTTATAGAGATAGCGGTGTAGATATTTCCATATTTATACAGATAACGGTGTAGATATTTCCATGTTTATACAGATAGCAGTGTAAATATTTCCATGTTTATACAGATCACGGTGTAGATATTTCCAGGTTTATAGAGATAGCAGTGTAGATATTTCCATGTTTATACAGATAGCGGTTTAGCTATTTCCATGTTTATACAGACCGCGGTGTAGATATTTCCATGTTTATACAGATAGCGGTGCAGATATTTCCATGTTTGTACAGATGGCGGTGTTCATATTTCCATCTTTACACAGATGACCGTGAAGATATTTCCATGTTTATACAGAAGGCGGCGCAGATATTTCCATGGATATGTAGAAGGCGGTGTAGATATTTCCATGTTTATACAGATAGCGGTGTAGTTACTTCCATGTATATACAGACGGCTGTGTAGATATTTCCATGTTTATACAGATGGCTGTGTAGATATTTCCATGTTGATACAGATGACTTTGTAGGTATTTGCATGTGTATACTGATGGCGGTGTAGCTATTTCCATGTTTATAGAGATAGCTGTGTAGATATTTCCATGTTTATACAGATAGTGGTGTAGATATTTCCATGTTTATACAGATCGCGGTGTAGATATTTCCATGTTTATACAGACAGCAGTGGAGATATTTCCATGTTTATACAGACAGCAGTGGAGATATTTCCATGTTTATACTCATAGCGTTGTATATATTTCCATGTTTATAGATACAGCGGTGTAGCTATTTCCATGTTTATACAGATAGCGGTGCGGATATTTCCATGATTATATAGATAACTATGCAGATATTTCCATATTTATACAGAGGGCTCTGTAGATATTTCCATGTTTACACAGATGGCAGTGTAGATTTTTCCATGTTCCTACACATGACTGTGTAGGTATTTCCATGTTTATACAGATGGCTTTGTAGATATTCCCATGTTTATAGAGATAGCGGTGTAGATAATTCCATGTTTATACAAATAGCGGTGTAAATATTTCCATGTTTATACAGATCGTGGTGTAGATATTTCCATGTTTATACAGATACTGTTGTAGAAATTTCCATGTTTATACAGACCGCAGTGTAGGTATTTCCGTGTTTATACAGATAGCGGTGTAGATATTTCCATGTTTGTACAGATGGCGGTGTTGATGTTTCCATCTATACACAGATTGCCGTGTAGGTACTTCCATGTGTATACAGATGACATTGTAGATATTTCCATGTTTATACAGATGGTGGTGTAGATATTTCCATGTTTATACAGATGACTGTATAGGTATTTCCATATTTTTACAGATGGCATTGTAGATATTTCCATGTTTATAGAGATAGCAGTGTAGATATTTCCATGTTTATACAGATAGCCGTTTAGCTATTTCCATGTTTATACAGACCGCGGTGTAGATATTTCCATGTTTATGCAGATAGCGGTGCAGATATTTCCATGTTTGTACAGATGGCGGTGTTGATATTTCCATCTATACACAGATGACCGTGTAGATATTTCCAAGTTTATACAGAAGGCGGCGCAGATATTTCCATGGATATGTAGAAGGCGGTGTAGGTATTTCCATGTTTATACAGATAGCGGTGTAGATATTTCCATGTTTATGCAGACAGCAGTGGAGATATTTCCATGTTTATACACATAGCGGTGTACATATTTCCATGTTTATAGAGACAGCGGTGTAGGTATTTCCATGTTTATACAGATAGCGGTGCAGATATTTCCATGTTTATACAGATGCCTATGCAGATATTTCCATATTTATACACAGGGCTCTGTAGATATTTCCATGTTTATACAAATGGCAGTGTAGATTTTTCCATGTTCCTACACATGACTGTGTAGGTATTTCCATGTTTATACAGATGGCTTTGTAGATATTTCCATGTTTATAGAGATAGCGGTGTAGATATTTCCATGTTTATTCACATAGCGGTGTAAATATTTCCATGTTTATACAGATCGTGGTGTAGATATTTCCATGTTTATACAGATACCGGTGTAGAAATTTCCATGTTTATAAAGACCGCAGTTTAGATATCTCCATTTATATACAGATAGCGGTGTAGATATTTCCATGTTTGTACAGATGGCGGTGTTGATGTTTCCATCTATACACAGATTGCCGTGTAGGTATTTCCATGTGTATACAGATGGCATTGTAGATATTTCCATGTTTATACAGATGGTGGTGTAGATATTTCCATGTTTATACAGATGACTGTGTAGGTATTTCCATGTTTTTAGAGATGGCATTGTAGATATTTCCATGTTTATAGAGATAGCAGTGTAGATATTTCCATGTTTATACAGATGGCGGTGTAGATATTTCCATGTTTATAGAGATAGCGGTGTAGATATTTCCATATTTATACAGATAACGGTGTAGATATTTCCATGTTTATACAGATAGCAGTGTAAATATTTCCATGTTTATACAGATCACGGTGTAGATATTTCCAGGTTTATAGAGATAGCAGTGTAGATATTTCCATGTTTATACAGATAGCGGTTTAGCTATTTCCATGTTTATACAGACCGCGGTGTAGATATTTCCATGTTTATACAGATAGCGGTGCAGATATTTCCATGTTTGTACAGATGGCGGTGTTCATATTTCCATCTTTACACAGATGACCGTGAAGATATTTCCATGTTTATACAGAAGGCGGCGCAGATATTTCCATGGATATGTAGAAGGCGGTGTAGATATTTCCATGTTTATACAGATAGCGGTGTAGTTACTTCCATGTATATACAGACGGCTGTGTAGATATTTCCATGTTTATACAGATGGCTGTGTAGATATTTCCATGTTGATACAGATGACTTTGTAGGTATTTGCATGTGTATACTGATGGCGGTGTAGCTATTTCCATGTTTATAGAGATAGCTGTGTAGATATTTCCATGTTTATACAGATAGTGGTGTAGATATTTCCATGTTTATACAGATCGCGGTGTAGATATTTCCATGTTTATACAGACAGCAGTGGAGATATTTCCATGTTTATACAGACAGCAGTGGAGATATTTCCATGTTTATACTCATAGCGTTGTATATATTTCCATGTTTATAGATACAGCGGTGTAGCTATTTCCATGTTTATACAGATAGCGGTGCGGATATTTCCATGATTATATAGATAACTATGCAGATATTTCCATATTTATACAGAGGGCTCTGTAGATATTTCCATGTTTACACAGATGGCAGTGTAGATTTTTCCATGTTCCTACACATGACTGTGTAGGTATTTCCATGTTTATACAGATGGCTTTGTAGATATTCCCATGTTTATAGAGATAGCGGTGTAGATAATTCCATGTTTATACAAATAGCGGTGTAAATATTTCCATGTTTATACAGATCGTGGTGTAGATATTTCCATGTTTATACAGATACTGTTGTAGAAATTTCCATGTTTATACAGACCGCAGTGTAGGTATTTCCGTGTTTATACAGATAGCGGTGTAGATATTTCCATGTTTGTACAGATGGCGGTGTTGATGTTTCCATCTATACACAGATTGCCGTGTAGGTACTTCCATGTGTATACAGATGACATTGTAGATATTTCCATGTTTATACAGATGGTGGTGTAGATATTTCCATGTTTATACAGATGACTGTATAGGTATTTCCATATTTTTACAGATGGCATTGTAGATATTTCCATGTTTATAGAGATAGCAG
This sequence comes from Pan troglodytes, assembly GCF_028858775.2. NCBI lineage: Eukaryota > Metazoa > Chordata > Mammalia > Primates > Hominidae > Pan > Pan troglodytes. Next base: position 64,646,227 of record NC_072418.2, read on the forward strand.
TGTAGATATTTCCATGTTTATACAGATAGCCGTTTAGCTATTTCCATGTTTATACAGACCGCGGTGTAGATATTTCCATGTTTATGCAGATAGCGGTGCAGATATTTCCATGTTTGTACAGATGGCGGTGTTGATATTTCCATCTATACACAGATGACCGTGTAGATATTTCCAAGTTTATACAGAAGGCGGCGCAGATATTTCCATGGATATGTAGAAGGCGGTGTAGGTATTTCCATGTTTATACAGATAGCGGTGTAGATATTTCCATGTTTATGCAGACAGCAGTGGAGATATTTCCATGTTTATACACATAGCGGTGTACATATTTCCATGTTTATAGAGACAGCGGTGTAGGTATTTCCATGTTTATACAGATAGCGGTGCAGATATTTCCATGTTTATACAGATGCCTATGCAGATATTTCCATATTTATACACAGGGCTCTGTAGATATTTCCATGTTTATACAAATGGCAGTGTAGATTTTTCCATGTTCCTACACATGACTGTGTAGGTATTTCCATGTTTATACAGATGGCTTTGTAGATATTTCCATGTTTATAGAGATAGCGGTGTAGATATTTCCATGTTTATTCACATAGCGGTGTAAATATTTCCATGTTTATACAGATCGTGGTGTAGATATTTCCATGTTTATACAGATACCGGTGTAGAAATTTCCATGTCTATAAAGACCGCAGTTTAGATATCTCCATTTATATACAGATAGCGGTGTAGATATTTCCATGTTTGTACAGATGGCGGTGTTGATGTTTCCATCTATACACAGATTGCCGTGTAGGTATTTCCATGTGTATACAGATGGCATTGTAGATATTTCCATGTTTATACAGATGGTGGTGTAGATATTTCCATGTTTATACAGATGACTGTATAGGTATTTCCATGTTTTTAGAGATGGCATTGTAGATATTTCCATGTTTATAGAGATAGCAGTGTAGATATATCCATGTTTATACAGATGGCGGTGTAGATATTTCCATGTTTATAGAGATAGCGGTGTAGATATTTCCATATTTATACAGATAACGGTGTAGATATTTCCATGTTTATACAGATAGCAGTGTAAATATTTCCATGTTTATACAGATCACGGTGTAGATATTTCCAGGTTTATAGAGATAGCAGTGTAGATATTTCCATGTTTATACAGATAGCGGTTTAGCTATTTCCATGTTTATACAGACCGCGGTGTAGATATTTCCATGTTTATACAGATAGCGGTGCAGATATTTCCATGTTTGTACAGATGGCGGTGTTGATATTTCCATCTTTACACAGATGACCGTGAAGATATTTCCATGTTTATACAGAAGGCGGCGCAGATATTTCCATGGATATGTAGAAGGCGGTGTAGATATTTCCATGTTTATACAGATAGCGGTGTAGTTACTTCCATGTATATACAGACGGCTGTGTAGATATTTCCATGTTTATACAGATGGCTGTGTAGATATTTCCATGTTGATACAGATGACTTTGTAGGTATTTGCATGTTTATACTGATGGCGGTGTAGCTATTTCCATGTTTATAGAGATAGCTGTGTAGATATTTCCATGTTTATACAGATAGTGGTGTAGATATTTCCATGTTTATACAGATCGCGGTGTAGATATTTCCATGTTTATACAGACAGCAGTGGAGATATTTCCATGTTTATACGCATAGCGGTGAACATATTTCCATGTTTATAGAGACAGCGGTGTAGGTAATTCCATGTTTATACAGATAGCGGTGCAGATATTTCCATGTTTATACAGATGCCTATGCAGATATTTCCATATTTATAAAGAGGGCTCTGTAGATATTTCCATGTTTATACAGATGGCAGTGTAGATTTTTCCATGTTCCTACACATGACTGTGTAGGTATATCCATGTTTATACAGATGGCTTTGTAGTTATTTCCATGTTTATAGAGATAGCGGTGTAGATATTTCCATGTTTATACAGATAGCGGTGTAAATATTTCCATGTTTATACAGATCGTTGTGTAGATATATCCATGTTTATACAGATACCGGTGTAGAAATTTCCATGTTTATACAGACCGCAGTGTAGATATGTCCATGTTTATACAGATAGCGGTGTAGATATTTCCATGTTTGTACAGATGGCGGTGTTGATGTTTCCATCTATACACAGATTGCCGTGTAGGTATTTCCATGTGTATACAGATGGCATTGTAGATATTTCCATGTTTATACAGATGGTGGTGTAGATATTTCCATGTTTATGCAGATGACTGTATCGGTATTTCCATGTTTTTACAGATGGCATTGTAGATATTTCCATGTTTATAGAGATAGCAGTGTAGATATATCCATGTTTATACAGATAGCGGTTTAGCTATTTCCATGTTTTTACAGATAGCAGTGTAAATATTTCCATGTTTATACAGATCACGTTGTAGATATTTCCAGGTTTATAGAGATAGCAGTGTAGATATTTCCATGTTTATACAGATAGCGGTTTAGCTATTTCCATGTTTATACTGACCGCGTTGTAGATATTTCCATGTTTATACAGATAGCGGTGCAGATATTTCCATGTTTGTACAGATGGCGGTGTTGATATTTCCATCTTTACACAGATGACCGTGAAGATATTTCCATGTTTATACAGAAGGCGGTGCAGATATTTCCATGGATATGTAGAAGGCGGTGTAGATATTTCCATGTTTATACAGACAGCGGTGTAGATATTTCCATGTATATACAGATGGCTGTGTAGATATTTCCATGTTTATACAGATGGCTGTGTAGATATTTCCATGTTTATACAGATGACTTTGTAGGTATTTCCATGTTTATACAGATGGCGGTGTAGTTATTTCCATGTTTGTAGAGATAGCTGTGTAGATATTTCCATGTTTCTACAGATAGCGGCGTAGATATTTCCATGTTTATACAGATCACGGTGTAGATATTTCCATGTTTATACTGACAGCAGTGGAGATATTTCCATGTTAATACACATAGCGGTGTACATATTTCCATGTTTATAGAGACAGCGGTGTAGGTAATTCCATGTTTATACAGATAGCGGTGCAGATATTTCCATGTTTATACAGATGGCATTGTAGATATTTCCATGTTTATACAGATAACGGTGTAGATATTTCCATGTTTATACAGATAGCAGTGTAAATATTTCCATGTTTATACAGATCACGGTGTAGATATTTCCAGGTTTATACAGATAGCGGTGTAGATAATTCCATGTTTATACAGATAGCGGTTTAGCTATTTCCATGTTTATACAGACCGCGGTGTATGTATTTCCATGTTTATACAGATAGCGGTGTAGATATTTCCATGTTTATACAGATAGCGGTGCAGATATTTCCATGTTTGTACAGATGGCGGTGTTGATATTTCCATCCATACACAGATGACCGTGTAGATATTTCCATGTTTATACAGATGACCTTGTAGGTTTTCCCATGTTTATACAGATGGCGGTGTAGGTATTTCCATGTTTATAGAGATAGCTGTGCAGATATTTCCATGTATATACAGATAGCGGTGTAGATATTTCCATGTTTATAGAGATCGCGGTGCAGATATTTCCATGTTTATACAGACAGCAGTGTAGATATTTCCATGTTTATACACATAGCAGTGTACATATTTCCATGTTCATAGAGACAGCGGTGTAGGTATTTCCATGTTTATACAGATAGCGGTGCAGATATTTCCATGTTTATACAGATGCCTATGCAGATATTTCCATATTTATACAGAGGGCTCTGTAGATATTTCCATGTTTATACAGATGGCAGTGTAGATTTTTCCATGTTCCTACACATGACTGTGTAGGTACTTCCATGTTTATACAGATGGCTTTGTAGATATTTCCATGTTTATAGAGATAGCGGTGTAGATATTTCCATGTTTATACAGATAGCGGTGTAAATATTTCCATGTTTATACAGATCGTGGTGTAGATATTTCCATGTTTGTACAGATACCGGTGTAGAAATTTCCATGTTTATACAGACCGCAGTGTAGATATCTGCATGTTTATACAGATAGCGGTGTAGATATTTCCATGTTTGTACAGATGGCGGTGTTGGTGTTTCCATCTATACCCAGATTGCCGTGTAGGTATGTCCATGTGTATACAGATGGCATTGTAGATATTTCCATGTTTATACAGATGGTGGTGTAGATATTTCCATGTTTATACAGATGACTGTATAGGTATTTCCATGTTTTTACAGATGGCATTGTACATCTTTCCATGTTTATAGAGATAGCAGTGTAGATATTTCCATGTTTATACAGATGGCGGTGTAGATATTTCCATGTTTATAGAGATAGCGGTGTAGATATTTCCATATTTATACAGATAACGGTGTAGATATTTCCATGTTTATGCAGATAACAGTGTAAATATTTCCATGTTTATACAGATCACGGTGTAGTTATTTCCAGGTTTATAGAGATAGCAGTGTAGATATTTCCATGTTTATACAGATAGCGGTTTAGCTATTTCCATGTTTATACAGACCGCGGTGTAGATATTTCCATGTTTATACAGATAGCGGTGCAGATATTTCCATGTTTGTACAGATGGCGGTGTTGATATTTCCATCTATACACAGATGACCGTGTAGATATTTCCATGTTTATACAGATGACTTTGTAGGTTATTCCATGTTTATACAGATGGCGGTGTAGGTATTTCCATGTTTATAGAGATAGCTGTGTAGATATTTCCATGTATATACAGATAGCGGTGTAGATATTTCCATGTTTATAGAGATCGCGGTGTAGATATTTCCATGTTTATACAGACAGCAGTGTAGATATTTCCATGTTTATACACATAGCGGTGTACATATTTCCATGTTTATAGAGACAGCGGTGTAGGTATTTCCATGTTTATGCAGATAGCGGTGCAGATATTTCCATGTTTATACAGATGCCTATGAAGATATTTCCATATTTATACAGAGGGCTCTGTAGATATTTCCATGTTTATACAGATGGCAGTGTAGATTTTTCCATGTTCCTACACATGACTGTGTAGGTATTTCCATGTTTATACAGATGGCTTTGTAGATATTTCCATGTTTATAGAGATAGCGGTGTAGATATTTCCATGTTTATACAGATAGCGGTGTAAATATTTCCATGTTTATACAGATCGTGGTGTAGATATTTCCATGTTTATACAGATACCGGTGTAGAAATTTCCATGTTTATACAGACCGCAGTGTAGATATCTCCATGTTTATACAGATAGAGGTGTAGATATTTCCATGTTTGTACAGATGGCGGTGTTGGTGTTTCCATCTCTACACAGATTGCCGTGTAGGTATTTCCATGTGTATACAGATGGCATTGTAGATATTTCCATGTTTCTACAGATGGTGGTGTAGATATTTCCATGTTTATACAGATGACTGTATAGGTATTTCCATGTTTTTACAGATGGCATTGTAGATATTTCCATGTTTATAGAGATAGCAGTGTAGATATTTCCATGTTTATACAGATGGCGATGTAGATATTTCCATGTTTATAGAGATAGCGGTGTAGATATTTCCATATTTATACAGATAACGGTGTAGATATTTCCATGTTTATACAGATAGCAGTGTAAATATTTCCATGTTTATACAGATCACGGTGTAGATATTTCCAGGTTTATACAGATAGCAGTGTAGATATTTCCATGTATATACAGATGGCTGTGTAGATATTTCCATGTTCATACAGATGGCTGTGTAGATATTTCCAAGTTTATACAGACGACTTTGTAGTTATTTCCATGTTTATACAGATGGCGGTGTAGGTATTTCCATGTTTATAGAGATAGCTGTGTAGATATTTCCATGTTTATACAGATAGCGGTGTAGATATTTCCATGTTTATAGAGATAGCGGTGTAGATATTTCCATATTTATACAGATAACGGTGTAGATATTTCCATGTTTATACAGATAGCAGTGTAAATATTTCCATGTTTATACAGATCACGTTGTAGATATTTCCTGGTTTATACAGATAGCAGTGAAGATATTTCCATGTTTATACAGATAGCGGTTTAGCTATTTCCATGTTTATACAGACCGCGGTGTAGATATTTCCATGTTTATACAGATAGCGGTGCAGATATTTCCATGTTTGTACAGATGGCGGTGTTGATATGTCCATCTATACACAGATGACCGTGTAGATATTTCCATGTTTATACAGAAGGCTGCGCAGATATTTCCATGGATATGAAGAAGGCGGTGTAGATATTTCCATGTTTATACAGATAGTGGTGTAGATATTTCCATGTATATACAGATGGCTGTGTAGATATTTCCATGTTTATACAGTTGGCTGTGTAGATATTTCCATGTTTATACAGATGACTTTGTAGGTATTTCCATGTTTATACAGATGGCGGTGTAGGTATTTCCATGTTTATAGAGATAGCTGTGTAGATATTTCCATGTTTATACACATGGCGGTGTAGGTATTTCCATGTTTATAGAGATAGCTGTGTAGATATTTCCATGTTTATACAGATAGCGGTGTAGATATTTCCATGTTTATACAGATCGCGGTGTAGATATTTCCATGTTTATGCAGACAGCAGTGGAGATATTTCCATGTTTATACACATAGCGGTGTACATATTTCCATGTTTATAGAGACAGCGGTGTAGTTATTTCCATGTTTATAGAGATCACGGTGTAGATATTTCCATGTTTATACAGACAGCAGTGGAGATATTTCCATGTTTATACACATAGCGTTGTACATATTTCCATGTTTATAGAGACAGCGGTGTAGTTACTTCCATGTTTATACAGATAGCGGTGCAGATATTACCATGTTTATACAGATGCCTATGCAGATATTTCCATATTTATACAGAGGGCTCTGTAGATATTTCCATGTTTATACCGATGGCAGTGTAGATTTTTCCATGTTCCTACACATGACTGTGTAGGTATTTCCATGTTTATACAGATGGTTTTGTAGATATTTCCATGTTTATAGAGATAGCGGTGCAGATATTTCCATGTTTATACAGATAGCGGTGTAAATATTTCCATGTTTATACAGATCGTGGTGTAGATATTTCCATGTTTATAGAGATACCAGTGTAGAAATTTCCATGTTTATACAGACCGCAGTGTAGATATCTCCATGTTTATACAGATAGCGGTGTAGATATTTCCATGTTTATACAGATGGCCGTGTAGATATTTCCATGTTTATAGAGATAGCGGTGTAGATATTTCCATATTTATACAGATAACGGTGTAGATATTTCCATGTTTATGCAGATAACAGTGTAAATATTTCCATGTTTATACAGATCACGGTGTAGATATTTCCAGGTTTATAGAGATAGCAGTGTAGATATTTCCATGTTTATACAGATAGCGGTTTAGCTATTTCCATGTTTATACAGACCGCGGTGTAGATATTTCCATGTTTATACAGATAGCGGTGCAGATATTTCCATGTTTGTACAGATGGCGGTGTTGATATTTCCATCTATACACAGATGACCGTTTAGATATTTCCATGTTTATACAGAAGACGGCGCAGATATTTCCATGGATATGTAGAAGGCGGTGTAGATATTTCCATGTTTATACAGATAGCGGTGTAGATATTTCCATGTATATACAGATGGCTTTGTAGATATTTCCATGTTTATACAGATGGCTGTGTAGATATTTCCATGTTTATGCAGATGACTTTGTGGGTATTTACATGTTTATACAGATGGCGGTGTAGGTATTTCCATGTTTATAGAGATAGCTGTGTATATATTTCCATGTTTATACAGATATCGGTGTAGATATTTCCATGTTTATAGAGATAGCCGTGTAGATATTTCCATATTTATACAGATAACGGTGTAGATATTTCCATGTTTATAGAGATAGCAGTGTAAATATTTCCATGTTTATACAGATCACGGTGTAGATATTTCCAGGTGTATACAGATAGCAGTGTAGATATTTCCATGTTTATACAGATAGCGGTTTAGCTATTTCCATGTTTATACAGACCGCGGTGTAGATATTTCCATGTTTATACAGATAGCGGTGCAGATATTTCCATGTTTGTACAGATGGCGGTGTTGATATTTCCATCTATACACAGATGACCGTGTAGATATTTCCATGTTTATACAGAAGGCGGCGCCGATATTTCCATGGATATGTAGAAGGCGGTGTAGATTTTCCATGTTTATACAGATTGTGGTGTAGATATTTCCATGTATATACAGATGGCTGTGTAGATATTTCCATGTTTATACAGATTGCTGTGTAGATATTTCCATGTTTATACAGATGACTTTGTAGGTATTTCCATGTTTATACAGATGGCGGTGTAGGTATTTCCATGTTTATAGAGATAGCTGTGTAGATATTTCCATGTTTATACAGATGACGGTGTAGGTATTTCCATGTTTATAGAGATAGCTGTGTAGATATTTCCATGTTTATACAGATAGCGGTGTAGATATTTCCATGTTTATAGAGATCGTGGTGTAGACATTTCCATGTTTATGCAGACAGCAGTGTAGATATTTCCATGTTTGTACACATAGCGGTGTACTTATTTCCATGTTTATAGAGACAGCGGTGTAGGTATTTCCATGTTTACACAGATCACGGTGTAGATATTTCCATGTTTATACAGACAGCAGTGGAGATATTTCCATGTTTATACACATAGCGTTGTACATATTTCCATGTTTATAGATATAGCGGTGTAGATATTTCCATGTTTTTACAGATAGCGGTGTAAATATTTCCATGTTTATACATATCGTGGTGTAGATATTTCCATGTTTATAGAGATACCGGTGTAGAATTTTCCATGTTTATACAGACCGCAGTGTAGATATCTCCATGTTTATACAGATAGCGGTGTAGATATTTCCATGTGTATACAGATCACGGTGTACATATTTCCATGTTTACACAGATCACGGTGTAGATATTTCCATGTTTATACAGACAGCAGTGGAGATATTTCCATGTTTATACACATAGCGTTGTACATATTTCCATGTTTATAGATATAGCGGTGTAGATATTTCCATGTTTTTACAGATAGCGGTGTAAATATTTCCATGTTTATACATATCGTGGTGTAGATATTTCCATGTTTATACAGATACCGGTGTAGAATTTTCCATGTTTATACAGACCGCAGTGTAGATATCTCCATGTTTATACAGATAGCGGTGTAGATATTTCCATGTGTATACAGATCACGGTGTACATATTTCCATGTTTATACAGACCGCTTTGAAGATATTTCCATGTTTATACAGATAGCGGTGCAGATATTTCCATGTTTGTACAGATGGCGGTGTTGATATTTCCATCTATACACA